>NC_056593.1:15137446-15439946 GCF_018340385.1 Cyprinus carpio | reverse complement strand
CCTTGTTTAGGGAGAACCTCTCGAAACACTGACTTCACTTCAGGCATTGTGCTTCAGCAAGGAATCACTAAATGTAATGCAAAAAAGAAAAAGAAAAATCATTATTAAGCATTAATATAGATAGACAGACAGACAGACAGACAGACAGACAGACAGACAGACCGACAGATAGATAGATAGATAGATAGATAGATAGATAGATAGATAGATAGATAGATAGATAGATAGATAGATAGACAGATAGATAGATAGATAGATAGACAGATAGATAGATGCTGTATGTGTCTGTCTGTCACCACAGAAGAGAAATCACTCAATCTGCTCTGGTCTGATGTTTTCAGCACATGTAGATTATATTATTATATTACTCTATTATATTACTTAGATGTATATTTTGCCTCTGTAAATATAATACTTTATCTTATTTTATTTCTAACTTATACACTCACATACAACATATACACACATAAATCTTAATTCACACATAACGTCCTAAGAAATATATTTTTTTCTCTCAGTTTTGAGGAGAAATACGCCAAGAGCGTCCTCGTGAGGTTTACCTCAGGCCGGGTTTCTATTAGCTGCTTGACTAAACACAAGCAATGGAAGGACCAACGTTACTGCTCAGAAACGACTGTTACTTTACTACGCGTTTACAAAGACAGCGCATTGTAAATGATTATGAATAACAATAAAGAGCATAAAACACGCGTCGCTTCGTGGATTTACCGTTGATCTGGTCAGCTGGTGTTACACGCACTTCCGGTTCCGCTCTCTCCGCTGTCGCCTAGCGACGCTGACACGCTCTCAGCCCCGGATCTCTGTTATGAAGACGGTGAGGATCATCTTTCTGTGGTTTATTATTTTTGTTTAATCAATACTTATTGCGTTCGTAAAGCGAGCTGCCTGAAGGTCAAACCCACGACTGTTTGAATTTGCCATGCAAATGTTTACTTTAGAATTACAGACTTTGTTTCATAAACTCAGATAAAAAAAAAAAAATCTTAATTAATTAATTAATTAATTAATTGTAATGATAATAATAATTATTATTGTTGCTGTTGTTGTTATTTATGGTTAGTGTTATTATTTTATTGTTGGTTTTTAACACATATTAATCCTTTTCACTCAAGTCAAAAGAAAATAATAGTCAGAAATTTTATTTTATGTAAAATACGACCAAGTCTAGACCTTTATTATTAATTTTATTAATATTATTATTATTGATGGTGGTTTTTATACTGATCATTTTACACTCGAAAACCAAAAGAGAATAATTAGAAATGTTATTTGACATAAAATACACCCAGTTCTAGACATTTATTTATTGCTGGTGATGTCTGGTGCGCCGGCAGAACAACAACACCTTTCTTTAATCCCTGCATGTAGACCATTATAATAATAATAATAATAATAATAATAATAATAATAATAATAATAATAATAATAATTATTATTATTATTATTATTATTATTATTATTATTATTATTATTATTTGCCGTGATTATCAATGTAAATGAATAAACTGACAAATAAAGAAAATTGTTAAAACTTAAACTTGAGATTTATATTGGGGCTCGTGCCCCGGTAAAAGTGCACAGTTACGACAGAAAATAAATCACACGCCTTAAACACTTCAGTTATTTTGTTTCATTTCCCCTAAAACGCCACTTTCTCTCCTGATGCTGCGATCTTTCCAAAACAAACATCAAGCGGAGCTGCAGAAGTCTCGAGACGCGTCTGCGGTGCGTGCGTGTGACGCGCGCTGGGGAGGGGAGCGCGAGCTGCAGCACTGCTGGAAAGGAGGAGGACACGAGGATGGCGGAGGAGTCACACGTCTGAAGGTAAAGCGCTTTCACGGCTCTACGCGGCTCCGAGTCGCACCTTCCACGGCGCGGGGTTGATGCTCGGCCCGATAAACGCCCGCGTTCTGCGGACAGGCGCGATCGACGCGGCGCTGTCCCCGCCCGGGGGGTTTGAATGCACGCTTTTGTTCAGTCCCGGAATGGCCGCTGCTTTATAGAATGTTTTTTTTTTTCTTTTTTTACATGTGTGTAAGTGTGTGTTTTTTTTTTTTTCTTTTTTTACATATTCCGTAGGCTTGCGAAGAGAGAGAGAGAGAGAGAGAGAGAGAGAGAGAGAGAGAGAGAGAGAGAGAGAGAGAGAGAGGTGCGTGCGGAATGCGTCTGAGCCACCCGACAGTAAACAAAAGAGTGATTTGTCCCAAAATGGTCATAGAGTCAGACTCAACAAAGCTTGACTGAAGGATTGTTAGCCTACCATTTACGATATTGCAAAAGCGTTTAAAATACTTATAGCACAAAAACATTTATTTACAAATATAAATAAGTTATAGTAAATGCGGAAAGGACGGAAAAGAAAGAGACACGGCAACAGAAAAAATATACAATAAAAGGAAAATAAATATATATTTATAAGTGTTCAACAGACAGTAGAGCACGACTGCTGCTGCGCGCTCACGCACACCAGGGATATGCGATTCGTGAGCGAGTCGTTCTTTTGAATCGGATCTTTTCAGTGAATTGATTGAACCGGTTCAAGAAAACTAAACCGCTCCGTTTGGCCAAAAAAGTTCGTTCGTCCGAGTGATTTTTGGACTTAATACACAAACTTTTTTTTTTTTAACTGACGGAACACACTTGTAAAAAAATGCAACTGACGTTTTCACCGAGCGATTTGCACTTCTTGTGAATATCTGTTCATTTAGTAGTCCATACGCAACATATGACACAATTCAGTGATTGCAGTGTATCTAATTAAGTTATAAACAGCAGTATCAAACATTTTATGACTTTAAGCCCTGGTCACACAGAATGCTTGTTTAAAATAGTTTTCTATTGGGAGTGAGCTTTTTGCGCGCTATTTGTGCATTTTGTAGGAGTAACTTAAATTTGCGATAAAACGGAAGTAGTGACAGATCTTTTGTTCTGTATTGCAACAGATTAATAAAAAAGTAAGGTGGGGACTTGTTCTATGCATCAGCTGTTGATTGGTTGATGATGAGATGTGGGCATTGCGCTCAAAAACTGTAGACGGATGACCCTGAGCTTGCAGAGGTGGACTTTTTTGTGCATATCAACCAGTGTAAACTGATGCCGCAGGTTGTTTTTTCTACTTAAAGCGATGTCCTTGAAACACTATTTCGAGGGGAACTGCAGAAAAACTGATAAATTATGGCATTTTGATTAAACTTCACAAGGCCAAAAATGCACAATGAATTGTTCATAGTAAGATCTATAATATGGATTTAGAAAATAAATATGATAGGCCTAAGCCTTAGTGTTGGGGAAAGTTACTTTTAAAATATTGTGTTACTTTATAAGCGGACAGCTGTCAGTCAATACATGAGAAAACAAAGCAACTGGCGTTGGTTTAAAAAATAACTCGGATATTTTCTCGTAAATTAAAAAGTAATTCATTACTAGTTGCTTGAAAAAAGTAATCAGATTACGTTACTCGCGTTACTTGTAACGCGTTACACACAACAAAGGTAGGGTCTTAATTTCATGCCGACTCGCTGATTGCTGAATGTGGCTCTTTGAACCGATTCTTCGTTCGAACGAACCGATTCGCGGAAAGCGAGCCGGACTTTCCATCCCTAACGCACGCACGCGCACGCTGCGGATCGTGCTCTTCCCGCTTTGAGCTCGAGCTGCTCCGAGTGCTGTGAGGCGGATGACAGTTTGTTTTCACGGCGGGCCTGTCTGAAAAGAAGAACGAGCGTTTGCACCTTCAGCTACGGTGACCGAGTCTGTTCTCCTCAAGATGAGACCGCTTATTCCCAAATGTACGCTTTTGGTGAGAAGTGTGAGGTGACATTTGTGTTTTGTTCAGTTTGTGTGTGAGCTCGCTAATGCTAATGCCGTTAGCCGCGGCTGAAGGGTGGCTAATGCTAGCAGAGATTTCCTTAGCCAGCTTTCACGCTGTCTGCTTGTGCCTTCAAAGATCACGACACGGCGAATGCGCTCCGAGGGTTTTCGTTAGTTGTTTCTTTAGTCAGCAGTATCATGTAAGTCGATAACACTGACAGTTGTGTGGGTTTATGTGGTTTAACAGCGCGGAGTAGTTAGCTAGCTAGCTAGCCGTATCAAAACAGACGCCCCTCATACATCAGACCATACGGATTTTTATTGCTTACCATATTTAAACGTTTTATTACACTTTTAAATGCGCTTCAGGTTAATAATCTGGTCGGTTTGTGAACGAAATTATGCATTTGCTGCCTTTGGAGACCCGTGATACATATGTGGGCCCTGAATCTGCATCTAAATACACTCACTGAGACAAAAGCTGTTTTATCGTCAGTGTATCTGTGTCCTGTCAGCTCTCAGAAAGACTAGAGCATTGCATTATTAGAGTGAGGAATGGCTAGTCTTGCATTTGAAGAGTTTGCTGAAATGCGTGTGTGTGTGTGTGTAGAAGTGCATCTGTGGGTTTTTTTTCTGTGGTTTTTCTAGGCCTTGTTTTGAAGACAACGTCATATAGTAGAGCTGAGCAAGTGAAACTGTCATATTTAGCAAAATCATAACCTTTCAGGTGTTAAAATAGACTGCATACAACATCCCAGGTTAAAAAACAGGAGTCATTTGCTTTGGTCTTGATGGGATTCATGTGCATTTGGGGGTCTGTTTCATAAATATCAGATGCATCATCTCTGCGAGCTCATGTAAGTGCGTTAGAAGCATGCTAATATTTTGTAATATTAGGAGAAAGTTGTGCGGGATGACCCGTGTCTTACAGTGCTGTTCAACAGTCTTCGCCCACCACACACATCCAGAATCGCTTCGGTTTTCTGCGTATTAATGATCCCGTTTTATTTCCTGTACTTTGGATGTTTCATTTGAGACGCACTGCCTAATAGGTGATCAATTATGTTATGGCTGATGATCAGTGTTACAGGCTTGCTTTGTCTCTTGTGTAGGCACCAATCCTGACATCTACTTTTACACAGTGATTGATTACGGTTCGGTACTTTTGTGATTGAACTGTTCTGAGTGCATTTAACAGTTCTTTTAGTACTTTTTATAAAGCAATATTTGGGTGAAGAAATCTAGTATTTACAGCCTTCTCAGTTAGCTGTCAAATGTTGAGATGATTTTGGGACACTGGTTTTTAACAGAACAACTTAAGCAGAGTCATTCATAACCTTAATTCATACGTGCATATGTTTTAATTTTTTTTGACCTTGTTTGGGTTTAATCATGTCATAACTGGGCTTTCTGATGAAAATTGCCATTTTTTTTTTTTTTGGTGATGTATGCAGGACTTGTCCTGTCATTTAGACTGTTTAAACTCCGCCCCCTGCAAGCTCAGGTTCATCAGCCTTCACTTTTTGAGTGCCCCGCCCACATCTCAGCACCCAACCAACAAACCATACATTAAACAAAGTCCCGCCTTACATCTTTCTGTTTCGATAGCTTGTTACATGTAGGTGTGTCACAGACACATAGTAAAAGAAAATGGACTCTTTTCAGTTTTTTTGTTATTTTTTCTGTATGCTTTCAATTGATACAAACTATTTTGATAAGCTGAAAAGGTCCCACACTTAATGTCCTTCCATGATCAATCATTGCTGTCACTTCTGAGCACTTTGTGCCCATCCCTGTTAGAAAGGGAAGAGTTGGCTACCAGTTGTTTTAAAAGCCAGTAAAGTGATTTTTTTGTTTTCTGAGTATGTGTTTAGTTGGATGGGGTTCTGTGTGTGATTAATGATCTGCGTATGTTTGCTTTGTTTAACTCTTCCCTCATGGCAGGCTTGTTCTGTGAAACCAGTGGCTCACTCAGAAGTGGTATCAAGTGGGATTTCTGCGAAATATCACAGCTTTGGGATTTGTAGGGAGCTTATCTGAAGTCGTGAGGGCTTACCTGCATCTAATTTGAAAGTCACGCTATAAGAGTGTCAGCATATAAAGTTGACAGTGGAAACACACAGATCCTAAAATGAATCAAAAGCATCGAAGTGGCTGACAAAGCGACCTGTTTATGATGCAAACAAAGCGTTTTCTGACTGCATGTAAAGACAGGTCAGCAGATACTGCTGCAGATCACTTTTGCACTCTGCTCACCTCCGCAGCATCTTACCCCCAGCATTTCACTTCCACTTTTGCCTATCAACTCTTTACAATTACCGCGATTATAGTTGCGCCGCCTCTACTGCCACGAAGTGGGTGGGATTATAGTTGCGACCCCCCTACTGCAAAAACTTTTCATTCCGCGTCGTCCCATCAAGCTCTCGCTGGATCCACTCCTCGGCTATCAACGAGAGGATCGTCTGTACTTCCTCAACAGACCGCGAAACAGCCATTGTTTTGTTGTTTAAAAAAGGTGCACTTGTTCAAACTGTTGCGTTCGTTCAAAAACAGTTGCATTCGATCGTTCGCTGGCTGTGGCTGAGTACTAGATACAAGGTACTGTACACAGTGGAAAGAACCCCCCCCCCCCCCCCCCCCCAAAAAAAAAAAAGCTGTGCCGTGCCGTACCATGCAGTGGAAAAGCGCCATAAGCTTCAGGTAACCTCAGTTACACATTCAGTGGTAGTGGAGGTCAGTTAATATTTGACAGATTTCTTAGTTTTAAAGGAATAGTTCACCCAAAAATGAAAATTTGCTAAAAATTTACCTCAGGCCATCCAAGATGTAGATGAGCTTGTTTTTCATCAGAACCAATTCTGAGAAATGTAGCATTACATCACTTTATCAGCAATGGATGCTCTGCAGTGAATGGGTGCCGTCAGAATGAGAGTCCAAACAGCTGATAAAAACATCTCAATAATCCACACCACTCCAATCCATCAGTTAACATATTGAGAAAAGCTGTGTGTTTGTAAGAAAGAAATCCATCAAGGCGTTTTAACTTTTAACTGTCACTTCGGTCTAAAATATGAGTCCATAATCAATAATAAAGCTTCCTCCAGTGAAAAAGTCCATCCCCTGTTGTCTCTCACATCAGAACCCACTAACATATTTGTTCAGAACTGTTTTATACTTTTTTTTAATCTTGTAAACAGTATTTAATCTGTGTATATTTTCTCCTAATTCAGACCAGCCAAATTTTTCACCAGAGAAAACTAATATTAAGGATTATGAACTCGTATTTTAAATGGAAGCAACTGTTTGAAGTTAAAAACCTCTTAATGATTGATTTGTTTCTTACAGTGACACAGCTTTTCACTTCACAAGACATTAATTGATGGACTGGAGTGGTGTTGATTATCATGATGTTTTTATCAGCAGTTTGGACTCTCATTCTGACGGCACCCATTCACTGCAGAGGATCCATTGCTGAGCAAGTGGTGTAATGCTACATTTCTCCAAATCTGTTCCCATGAAGAAAGAAACGTCTTGGTTGGTCTGAGGGTACATTTAAAAGAATTTGTATTTTTCGGTGAACTGTTCCTTTAATGTGAGGAGTTTGGTGCACATGCCGTCTGTCAGTATCTTAACATGCGAGTCTTCATGTGCACTTTGAGTACTGCTTTATTATTATTATTATTATTATTATTATTATTATTATTATTATTATTATTGCAGACGAGCTGGACTCTTTGGCCATAAAGGTCTTCTGACCTGCGGGAGGCCTGAGCTTTGAAGAGCACTCTCAAAGATTATTCTCCATGGCATTAACCTTTCTGCAGCTCTGATCTGGGCTTGGACTAGGCACACGCACGTCGAGCACTTCAGCTGCGCACACACACACATACTTTTGAATTCACAATACAGGACAGTGGAACACATGCTTATGCAAAGATAGCATCTCACAGAGTACTGAGGCGTTACTGATTCGGGCTGGTTGTGGTTTTTATTGGATTACTGGGTGTTGAATGTCATTTGTGATTTAATGAACATTTTGAGGCGTCTCACAGGTAAAGGTATAAAGCTTCTGTTCCTGTGATTGATGGAAACCCAATGCAAAACTGCTTTGTCTTTTTATGAGCAAGTAAACAGTTGTGCAGCGCTCTTCAAACTGGTTTCTCAGGGATGCTAAAAAGTTCTCTGAAAAATGTTACAGGAAAAAAAAATATTTTAGAAAATGTATTTTAGTTGTAGTGAAAGCAAGTGTATTAGATAAACTGTTAACTAAGACTGCAGTTAATGATTATTTTTACATTTGATTTATCTAGCTATTATTATTATTATTATTATTATTAGTATTATTATTAGATTACTTTCCCAGTGGATCTATTGATTATTTTCTGATTAGCTGATTAATCCTTTGGTTAACTTATATATCATTATTAGATGCTCATGTTCAGCAAACCCGGGAGCCGGAGCTGCCTTTATTGGGAATGAATGAAAACAATATGATGCATAATTCCATGTAAATAGCAATCAACCTCATATCAACATATTTCCAGAGAATATTTAAATAGTACACCTAAAAATAAAAATTAAGCCGTTTGTACTCAACCTGATGTTGTTCTAATGACCTTCTTTCTTTTTTTAAACCACAAAACAAGTTTTCAAAAAATGTCCTGCTTGTACTCGTCCATATAATGGCAGTAAAGAGCAAAAGTATCTTTTTTGGGTACACACATACTCAAAATGGTGCACTTGTGTGCTTTTCCTGGGCGAGCCGGAGTGAACTTGTGCTCATGAACAGACCGACCCAATGATCAGAGTCAGGATTTTCTGATTTCAATATTGTATTCCATTAAAATTTTTGATTCGTTTTTCAGCAAAACCGATGCCTTCAGAACCCTTGGAGAATACTGTGAAAGAATACTGAATTACTGAAGAATACTGACTTTTAATTGTTGGGTGGACTATCACTTAAACAATTTTCTTTAGTATGATGACAATATAAAACCCAGCTGTATTATTTTGGAATCAGACGGGTCCAGTTATGTTTTTGATTAAAAAAAAAAGAAGAAAAGAAATGGCTTGGCTTGGCTTTTTCCACATCCTCAAAATGGCACTAATGCATTCTTATCAGCGAAACGCTCCCAAACCTTTTCTAGTGTAAAAGCACCCCGTGTAATTTTTCTTCCAGGGTGGTTAATCAGTTCCCGCAAATCCTCCAGTAAAGTATCATCTGATGCATCGCCGAAAAAGATATGAGATTTAATTGCACTTAATTGCCTGAAGTGGCTGACCATTGACGGCCTGATGCCACTTCTTCCTGAAAGCGCTTGTGGTACAAGCATACAGGAAGGAACTGAATGTTTATTAGTTAGTGGCTCACATGTTTGCGTCAGAGGGAAGCTCATACCTTTCTCACATCTGAAAACTGAACGCAACTTTTGTCTGCAAGTCATTCTCAGCATTATACCTCTTAACTGTAACCTTTTGCTTTGCTTAACAGCCAAAGGATGTGAATCCCGGGGACCTGTCTGTGTACAACAGCTCTAGCCGAGCCGAGGGAAAGAGTGCAGTTTAAACAGGCATGAGGCTGTTGGCCTCCTCGCCACACCAACTACAACAAACGTGCGACGTCCCGATGGAGTTTTAACCCCTGCAGGAGTACAGACTGCTTGGTCCACCGAGGCTGGTGAAGAAACACAGGTATGTATGAGCACACGCAGATATAACTGCCCCTCCCTTTGGTTCGACGCCAGAACTGCCCTCGAATAACAAACAAAATATTAGAGCGAGAGAAAGCGAGCGAGAGACTGAGGGTCCCATGTGCCATTGGGCAGTGGGGCTTTCGCCATGAGCAGTACTCTGGGCAAAGATAAAGACTCTAAGGAGAGGGAACCCAAAGCTGAAGGGAAATCCAAAACCAAAGGGAAAGATGCCAAAGATGGGAAGAAAGACACGAGTGGCGCTTCGCCCGCGGTGGCCTTCACTTTGGACAGCACGATAAAGCGACCCAACCCACCGCCCAGCACGCGCAAAAAATCCAGCAATGCAGAGGTCATCAAGGAACTGAACAAGTGCCGTGAGGAGAACTCGATGCGCCTGGATCTGTCCAAGAGATCCATCCATCTGTTGCCCTCTTCCATCAAGGAGCTGACCCAGCTGACTGAGCTCTACCTGTACAGCAACAAGCTGCAAAGCCTGCCGGCCGAGGTGGGATGCCTGTCAGGACTGGTGACGCTGGCGCTCAGCGAGAACTCTCTCACCAGCCTGCCAGACTCGCTGGACAACCTGAAGAAGCTGCGCATGCTCGACCTGCGGCACAACAAGCTTCGGGAGATCCCAGCCGTGGTCTACCGCGTCACCTCCCTCACCACGCTCTACCTGCGCTTTAATCGGATCACCACCGTGGAGAAGGACATCAAGAATCTGTCCAAACTCACCATGCTCAGCATCCGAGAGAACAAGATTAAACATCTGCCCGCAGAGATCGGTGAGTGAGCTGCTACTTATAACTATTCATTTTAACTGTTCCTAATGTCTGTGGAAAAATCTCAGAATGAATGCAAATCTCAAAATCAATATCTGTATCATATCGGTTTCCTACTTCCCATATATGGGCTGCTCTGGGTTTTTACAAAATGATTGACAGGCAAAAGGACCCTCAGTTTTCTGATTGAGTATCATTACACAAAATCTCTTGTATCATATTTGTGTATGAAAGCTCAGTGTTCATTTGCGAGGATTCTGCCGGCTTGTGTTATAGGTGAGCTCTGTAACTTGATTACACTGGATGTAGCCCACAACCAGCTGGAGCACCTTCCTAAAGAGATCGGCAACTGCACTCAGATCACCAACCTTGACCTGCAGCACAACGAACTTCTCGACCTACCTGAGACTATAGGTGAGAATCTAATCTTTATTGTCGGAAGCTAAACATTTTACTAAACAGCTCTGCTGTTGGTCATTTGTTGATTTGGTGAGAGTTCATTTGTACTTTATAATTATGTATAATCTCATCAGAGGAGAAAGTATGCTTAGATGTCCGTGTGAATTAGATTAAATCAACAGTTTACACATTTGAATCATAAACTGTGTTGATTTACTGCTTTAGGTAACTTGTCAAGTATAAACCGTCTGGGTCTGAGGTACAACCGTCTATCAGCGATCCCTCGATCTTTATCCAAGTGCCGAGAGCTGGAGGAGCTCAACCTTGAAAACAACAACATCTCAGTGTTACCAGAGGTAAGGCTTAGTTCAGCTCACAACAGCTTTTAATAATCAGTTTAATTGTCCTCTCTTATGAATTTTACGTTGGTCCCTGTCCGTTTCTCCACAGGGTCTTCTCTCCAGTCTGGTGAACCTGACGAGTCTGACGCTGGCACGAAACTGTTTCCAGTCTTACCCAGTGGGCGGCCCGTCCCAGTTCTCCACCATCTACTCACTCAACATGGAGCACAACCGTATCAACAAGATCCCTTTCGGCATCTTCTCCCGAGCCAAAGTGCTCAGCAAGCTCAATATGAAGGTGAGAGCGCATCCACCCGTTCACTGCTGAAGATATGTAGGTTACAAACTCGCTCTGAAGGAGACTCATAACTAGAGACCAGAATTTGGCTGAGGGTTATTAGTAAGGTTTTTTTTTGACCTGGACCAATAAGCAGCCACCCTAGCATCATTGTGTCTAGTTTTGCATGGCCAAGCAAATTTATAATACCATTATTTACTTTTTTTGAAACTGTGTTTACAGGACAACCAGTTAACGTCTCTTCCGCTGGATTTTGGGACGTGGACCAGTATGGTAGAGCTAAACCTGGCAACGAACCAGCTTACCAAGATTCCCGAGGATATCTGTGGACTTGTGTCTTTAGAGGTGACTCTCTTCTGTATTTTACCATCAATCCGCTTCATGACAGCAAACCCATTTTTGTCATTGTGTTTTGGCTCATCGTTTTCCTTTGGTACCTTCAGGTCCTCATATTATCCAACAATCTCCTGAAGAAGTTGCCTCATGGGATAGGAAACTTACGGAAACTGCGAGAGCTTGACTTGGAGGAGAACAAACTGGAGTCCCTCCCAAATGAAATAGCCTACCTTAAGGATCTGCAGGTAGGACTACATACGCAGGTTTTTTAAGGCAGTGCAGTTGTTTCCATTACAGTCCATTTTGTTCGTATGTTGCTAAGCTAACAAAGCGATAGACTCATAAATATATAGATGCTGTTAGTGTGAAACTCATTTCCGGCATTCGTTTGCAGAAACTTGTGTTGACCAATAATCAGCTGAATACTTTGCCAAGAGGAATCGGTCACCTGACCAACCTGACGTACCTGGGCTTGGGAGAGAACCTGCTGCAGCACCTACCTGAGGAGATTGGTACGAGCTCACCGCTGTCCTCAAACACACACGGCCACACCGATCCATACGCAACTCGCTTAAAGCCTTTCTCTCTTCCAACCCTCAGGTACACTTGAGAACCTGGAGGACCTTTACCTGAACGACAACCCTAACCTGCACAGTCTGCCGTTCGAGCTGGCGCTGTGCAGTAAGCTGTCCATCATGAGCATAGAGAACTGCCCCCTCAGCCACCTCCCGCCGCAGATCGTCGCCGGAGGCCCGTCCTTCATCATCCAGTTCCTCAAGATGCAGGGTCCCTACCGCGCCATGGTCTGAGGCGACTCACACACTGTACCGAATCGCCACACGACGTTACCTTCGTCGTCATTATATCTAGGACAAGAAACTGCGTAACTGGGTTCCTATCGGCGGAGGAGTCACAGCCAGTTAGGTCCCCTTTACCCCAGTAGAAAACAATGTCTAGACTTCAGTTGCCAAAATCAATGTACATTAGTGATTCTGAAGAGGCGCTCTTAAAAATGTTTCAGTCATTTTGCCAATTTATTGAAAGTCGTTATAGGGGTTTGGACGCCAGGAAACAGTTGTATGCAAAAACAAAACATTTCATTTTTGCTGCTGCCGTCATACTGTATGTGAGGTTTTTTAAGTTCGTTTTTTTTTTTTGTCATCCCACAACCAAAAGATTTTTATTGTACAGAGGACCTGTTTTGGAAGCAGTGAACAAATTTTAGTTCTTCTTTTTTTTATTATTATTAATTGTTATTATTCTAGAATTGTGCCTCTTCAGTGCAGTTGGGTGGTTTGTGTCTGAACATTATTATCCAAGAAGTTTTTAATACAACAAGGATGAATTTACAAAAGTATAATTTATTCCGTAATTCATTTTGTAATTATTTAGTCGCTCCCTTTTTTGAAATATTCATTCCTCTTTGCTGTCGGGACGTGTTGTTGCGCGTGACGTTTTCAAATGATGAATCCACAATCTTGTTTTTTCTTTCTTTTTTTTCTGTGAAATAGTGAAGTAACAGACGAATCAAAAATCGTCTTTGATAGCAGTCGGTCTAGAGCGTCACTCAGAGGTGCAGGTCTCTGTTCTGGACGTGGGGTTTGTGATTGTTCACTTGTTTGCCGCATCCACGGTGTTGCGCTCTGCTTGTGTCCTGTTGGAGAGAGAGGCATGTGTGTATCAGGTGCTGAACAGTGCTAGCAGTTAAAGGCCAAACGCCCATTCAACATCACTTCTGTCTTTTTTTTTTAATTCCGCATTTGAAGGATTTCCGGGTCAGTGTCATCGGGCCGGTTAAACTTTTCCCTGTGATTTTCTGCTCTTTTAAATTCACAGAATATTAAACAGTGGTTCCAAGGTTTTTTTTTGCACCATTTATCCCACATCTTATGCTGCTGCTTTTAATGCACTTTGTATTGATATTTGGCATCCCCCTCGAGTAAAAGGGTTGTGATATTTCATCTTACCGATTAAACATATGGAAGGGGGCATTTATTATTATTATTATTTCTGAAGTATTTTAATTCTCTATCATGTATATTTTAAAACAATGAATGAAAAAATTTGCCTCAGCAAATTCGAACTATAACATTCTCTTAAGAACTTCTTTTTTTTTTTGACGCCTTTTTTCTCTTTATTAAATTGTTTGATTTAAACTTCTGACTAGTTTGTGTTTCTATATATAATTAAAACTTCATATCATTTTCAAATGGTGCAGTTATTGCAATTAAAAAACCCAAATGTGGCCAAATTACAAATTTGCAAACGTTATTCCACCTTTTCAACCTTGTTTTGTTCAAGATGGAATTTCTTTTGGTTTAGTATTAAATCAAGTGACTGAATGTCCACCTCCACTTTACTTTATCAAGCCAAATGTATTTTGAGCTGTCCACATTTTCTTTTCTTACATTTCCTCTCGCTCTTTCCTTTGATTCGTAAGGACATTGTGTACATCGGCAGCAGCGTAAAGGTTTCGGAGAGGCACTTCACAGTCGTGGGGCCATGAAAAGGACACAAATCGCTGCTTTTTTATCAACCAGCAGAACCTGTTGCTGCTTAAGGACCTCTTAGAAACGTAATGCTGTAAAAGAACCGGCCCGCGTGAGACGTTACGGACTGGCTTCTCGGGCCGGTTTCTACCAGCACAGACGTTCTGCTACAGATGAAATCCCTCTGGACCTGCTCGGTGCATATCTTGCGCCTGATGCAGACGCTGAATAAAAACGACACAAATACAAACATTGTAAAAAGGGCTTTCTCTGTTCATGCTTAACTATACACCAGAGGCATTGCATTCCTGGTTTTGTATAAAAGCTTTCTTTTGTGTGTGTGTGTGTGTGTGTGTGCGAGTGTGTGAGTATGTGTGAGGGAATAGTTAGATGTTAACAAAATGGAATTATTATGTGACAATAAATGCCTTTGAGTACTTCAAGTGAGACGTGCATTAGGGACGTGGCCTTGTGACGTGTCCCAAGTTCATTTATTTTATTTTTATCCCCCCCCCAGCATTTATATGCCGTTTATGCAGGGGAGTTGGGCTGGTTTTTATGTATTAACAGTATGATCGGCTTCGGATGAGAATGCATCACAAATCAGGAATGTAGTCAAAAAAGACAATAAATACATAATAATTGTACTTTTGATGGTGAATACTGACAGCGCGGTTATAATCAGCAATTTTAATTTTGATCTTGTATTTTTCTGGTGAATCCTTATGATTGGAGTTTAAGGGTATGGTTTATTTTTTTTTATATTGTCTGTGCATTTAGGTCATATAAATTGTATAAATGAAGGTCATTTTCCATGTTTTTTATTTTTATTTTAAACATAGGAATGTTATATGTTTCCTGCTTTTTTTCTTGCCTTGCTATGTATAGGAAACAAGCATGTGTATATATATTTTTTCTTTTCTTTTTTTCATAATTGTCTGGTTTGTAAAAAAAGGAAAAAAAAAAAAAAAAGTAAAAAAGATAAAAATTCTTAACTTCAAAAACTTCAATATCTTTTTTTTTTTGGACGGTTCATAGGGTATCAAGTGTTGTGCAGACATGTCTAACATACTTTTCTCTAGAAAAACAGCCTTAAAGGTGACTTGGTTTCTTTCTTTCTGACTCAGCCCGAGCGAGTAACAGGACCCTCTTCCATCAGATCAAGTCTTTGCTTTGAGAAGCATTCTTCAAATAAATGTTCATTTGACTGCCTTACGAATGTCAAATGTGCTCCTCTCTCACCCCTCAAACAGTTTTAAATGATCAGTCTGATCAACAATCCACTCAAATTGTTTCTATCAGAGACTATTTATTTATCTATCTATCTATCTATCTATCTATCTACATAATTTCCATCTGACACCTCTGCTCTCCTGCAGAGTTTCGCTCCAGGCCTGAACAAGCTCACTGAGGAGGAAAGTAACGGATTACATTTACTCGCGTTACTGTAATCGAGGAGCTTGTTTGTGTACTACTTTTTAAAGTCATTTCTAAAATCTGTAATTTTGCTTTTACTTAAGTATATTTTGTCTGAAGTGTTGTACTTCGCTAAATTTTAAAACACATTAATTACTGAGTAAAAATGAATAAAATCGCTCTCTGAAAGCTACTGCAGGAGAGCAAACCGGCGCTAAAATCACAAGAAAGATGGAGACGGACAGACAGGTGTTATGGTGCAGACCCCGTGGTGTTCTGCTGAAGATGAACTCAAAGGAAATGAAGTGAAGCCGGGCCATATTTAAGCTCTATTATGTGGTGAAAGCTGTGTTTGACTAGGGAGACCAAACTAGTAGATTATAAAATCTCGACATTAACTCATTACGCAGGTAACGTTAGAGGTACGTTGCGCTAAATACTTGCATCGTTGCATGTGGTTAAAATGAAGCTTTGACAGTTTATCAAAAGGTTTTGCACAAATTAGCCAAAGAGACAGTGGTGCAGGGTGTGCGATAATATCCTTACTGATGTTTTAACTTTGTTCGATTTGATATTGTCAGTATTTTGCCAAAAAACAAACAAAACGCTCCTACAGAGTGCCGAGGTTAGTAGATGAGACTCGTGCACGCGCATTGTTCTTTCACTGCATGATTCAGTCTGTTGAAATACATTTAGAAAGACCACAAAACTGAAGATATAGGGGCTTATATATCACGCTACAAAAATTTCTCCAAAAATCGGCATGATTGTAGAATTTTTTTTTTTACAACAGTTCAATAAGCAAGAAGTTAATTAAGAAACTTGCGTTTTACCATTTTTGTTCTATTTCGACAACAAAAAATACTACAAAACACATCCACCACAGTCTCTGAGCAATGACGGTGTTTTGTTCCTGAATGAATCAACCGTTTAAATAATTTGGTTCAATCGCAATGACTCACTTATTAACAGTGACTTGCTGACACCTACTGGCGTTTTTAATTTCACATTTAAAGTATCTTTTAATTATTTATTTATTTTTTTATATATAATTTCAAATGTGTAGGCTATTCAACATTTTATGTCTCATATATCAAAACATTATTTCTGCATTTGTAACTGCAGGTTAAATGCATTCATGTCCTGCATTAAACAGTGTGAAAATACATCTAAATGCCACTTCTAAAGAAGCTTCTGTGTTTCCTCTGCATTGCAAAGATGAATTTTGTTGATACTGATTTGCCTGGTAACAGCCCAAATGTCTTATTATTCTAAATAACTGATTCCTTTAATTAAAAACAACTAGTTTGAGATTTATAGGCCTATCCCAGGGGTGTCAAACTCAGTTCCTGGAGGGCCTCAGTCCTGCAGAGTTTAGTTCCAGCACACATACCATGTAGTTTTCAAATAAGCCTGAATGATTAGATTAGCTGGATCAGGTGTGTTTAATTAGGGTTATATCTAAACTGTGCAGGACTGTGGCCCTCCAGGAACTGGGGTCATTTTTACTCTGAGTAAATTGTAAACAAACCACATCTTACTCATCAAAACTCCTATAATACCTGTACTTAAGTAAAATTTCATTAATGTAACGATACTTTTACTTGAGTAGAATATTTTTGTACTCTTTCCACCTCTGCCAGCTCATCAAGGTCTTCAAGACTGCTATAAAGCTACAGGTAATTTTTCTCGGGGTTAAATCTTGAATCTGCAGGACAGTGCATCTCCCCGTCAGAGGAGGCGCTGGTGCAGGTGGCTTGTATCTCCGGCAGGTGTCGCTGTTTCCTCGCTCTCGCTCTCTCTGCACTGTTCACCTCACTCTCATTCACCACAGCCTCACACTTGGAAAAACTATTTCGCAGTAAAGTTTTCAGATATTATTAGGGTTCCCACGGTCATGGAAATGTGAGGGACTTTAAAAAAGGTTGGTTTTCAGCTCTGGAAACGTCATGGAAATAATCTTTTTACTCCGTTCAGTCAGTTCTAAAATATTTCATTGAGTACATATTCAAATCAGTGTGTGTGTATATAATGGTCTTTGTGTATTAATTCATTATAAACTACTAGATTATTAACTTGTAACTGTATAAAAAAAAGTATGTAGTTATTTTAAGGCCATGTTGTAATAAGTAGTTTGATTGATTTAAAGCAGCGGCTGCTAAGCAGCTTGGATTCGGAGGAAAGAGGGCGGGGCTCGCGCGAGCCACACACGTGGTGCTCGGCGCGCGCACAGCAGGCACATGTGCCCGCGCCTCGATTGGCTCCGTGCGCGCACAGCTGAGTGGCGCGCTGGTGATGAAGCGCTGTCTTCACATGCTCCACCGAGAAGATGCGAGGAATTAATCATGCCGTTTTTCACACACCGAGCGACTTAGTTACACTCTGAGGAAAGATTTCTTGGTTTTATAAGTTTGTGGGTCGCATCAGGCTTTTTTCACTAAGGTAAGGTGCATTCCTATCTTACTTTTTGCTGTTAGTATAGTATTGTGGTATTTTTGAGCAAAGTATGAGCAAGAAATGGATTATATTTTTGTTATTATTATTTAAATTCGTATATATATATATATGTAAATTTATTATTGAATTTCTTTAAATTGTTTTTCCTCATTTTTTTAGATGACAAAATGACAAAAAAAGTAACTTTTGTCTTCACTAATATGGAAAAAAATGAAGTGTCATCAACCAAAAACATAATTTCAGTTGTGAGAGGACGAGATTGGTATTCTCAGCAATGAGGTGTGACAATTCGACCAATGGGACAGATATGCCGTACACCCTGCTGGTGGCCCTTCCTATGAGCGTCCTGGTGGGGCTCCTCATCCTCCTCATTGTCTTCGGGAATGTGCTGGTGATCATCGCCGTGTTCACGAGCCGAGCTCTCCGAGCTCCGCAGAACCTGTTCTTGGTGTCGCTGGCCTCTGCTGATATATTGGTGGCCACTCTGGTGATGCCGTTCTCGTTGGCGAATGAGCTGATGGGATGCTGGGCCTTCGGACAGGTTTGGTGTGAAATCTACCTGGCTTTGGACGTTCTCTTCTGCACGGCCTCCATCACTCACCTGTGCGCCATCAGTCTGGACAGGTACTGGTCGATCACGCAAGCCATCGAGTACAACCTCAAGCGCACACCGCAACGAATCAAGCGCATTGTGTTTATAGTTTGGATCATCGCCGCCGTGATCTCCTTCCCGCCTCTTATAACCATGAAGAAGGAAGAGGGGAACACCTGCAAAATCAATGAAGAAAAATGGTACATCGTTTCCTCTTCCATCGGCTCGTTTTTCTTGCCTTGCATCATCATGGTCCTCGTGTACATCCGAATCTACCAGATCGCCAAGAAGAGGACCAGAGCTCCCCCTGGGGACCGGAGGAAAAAGGAAGCGGGCAAGAAGGAGAACGATCCCCATGAGAAGCTCAACGGGAATCCCAACCCTAAACCGGACAACAAGGGTGAGATAAACGGCGTGGACATGGAGGAATCGTCCTCCTCGGACCACAAGGTCTCCAACCCTTGCTCCCTCAAGAAGAAGAGCTCAAAAGGAAAGACCAAGCTGAGCCAAATCAAACCAGGGGACGGCGACAGGAGCGAGGTCCTTCAGACCAACAAGACCAGCAGGTGGAAGGGCCGTCAAAACCGGGAAAAGCGCTTCACGTTCGTCTTGGCGGTGGTCATAGGCGTGTTCGTCATCTGCTGGTTCCCGTTTTTCTTCACCTACACGTTGACGGCATTCTGCAAAAGCTGTGTGCCGGAAACTCTCTTCAAGTTCTTCTTCTGGTTCGGCTACTGCAACAGCTCCCTCAATCCCATTATATACACCATCTTCAATAATGACTTCCGAAGATCCTTCAAGAAGATCCTCTGCCGGAGAGATAACAGGAGAGTGGTGTGAATGGGTTACTGTTTTTTTTTTTTTTTTTTTTGGTCTCCTTTAGCCAGTGTAATATATCACCTGGCGTTTATGGGAAGTACTTGTGTACAGTAAGCCAGCGTGTTGTGTGTCATCATACAACAAGTCTGAAGAGGAGAAAACAGACTCTTACATGCTTTGTACAAATGCGACAATGCATGATTATGCAATTACAGCACAGTGCACATTCGTCCGTTTCTGAAGTGTATTGTTGTGTCGTTCTTGATATACAGTGAGTGGTGTAGTTTCGTAATTCTGGTATTTTGTCATCCGCCAACGTGGGGGGACATATTCAAACACAATGCATCACAAACCATGCTGGATGCTGATTAAAATGTGAAGAAACATTTTTTTTAAATGCCAAAAAGGACTACAAACTTGGCCTTCAAGCTTCATAATGTGCTGCAAAACTGTCAAACTACGCTGCAATGTGCATGTCGATGTGTTTATTTTCCCTGACTTGTATAATTAATTGTGAAGGTGTTGATAGTGTTTGGTGGATTAATTGTATTTTTTTATCCTTGCCGGTAACAGTTCATTTAAAATCTTGCTGTGGACCATTAAGCAAAACGATGTTGAGCTCGTCTGACTGGAACCTGACAGGCCGGTGTCACAACAAATTTCTCCGGCTTCTGATGTGCTTTATATCTGTCAACATAGATATAATGGAGGGATCTTTAGTAGCACAACACAAGGGATAGTGTCAGTCTGCGACTAATAAACCGTGTCAAACAGGCTGCTGGTTTAGCTGGCGAATTTGTAGAAATGCACAACAAAAGAGAGTGGAATATTCAGCAAGATATCGAATGACTGACAACAGAGTTTCTCCAGGTCAAGGTGAGGTCAGGCCTCTCGCTGTGCTGTTTTTTTTTCACCTCGGGATGCGTGGAGTGACCCGAGATCCAGCTGTAGAGAGATGGAGTGGGTGTCCAGTCCAATTGCTAAAATGGATGAAAACAAAGGTCTTGAATGACATCTACAAACTACCTGTCACTGTGCATTACTGCCATATCTGAAAAACCTATGTATGGCTCACTTCGATATATTGGTTTTCCGTTTGTGCTTTCAATGTGTTTAACCACTGAGGTCTGAAAAAAAATTGTTAGCACATACAAAGAGAAAAATCACTCAAAAAAATAAAAAGTGCAGAGCCTTTTTTTTCTTTTTCTTTTTTGTCTGTCTGTTATCATTCTAGAAAGGCAACTGAAGAATTTTTCTAATGAAAAGCAAAGCTTTGCTTATGGGATCAGATTATGAAAGAGTTGAATGTGTCTTCACAAAAGCAAAAATTGTGTTTACAGCAATGTGTTTACAATGGAAACAAAGTACTGACTGGGATAAATATCAAAATACACAGTTTTGAAAGTATAACCACAAAACTAAGCAATTTTATGTCGATTGATTCCTGACTGACAGCATTAAAGGGTTACTCCAACGCAAAATGAAAATGTTGTCATTAATCACTTACCCCCATGTCGTTCCAAACCCGTAAAAGCTTTGTTCATCTTCGGAACTCAATTTAAGATATTTTGGATGAAAACCGGGAGGCCTGTGACTGTCCTATAGACTGCCAAGTAAATAACAGTGTCAGGTCCAGAAAAGTATGAAAAGCATCATCAGAATAGTACATCTGCCATCAGTGATTCAACCGTAACATTATGAAGCGATGAGAATACTTTTTGTATACGAAAAAATCTAAAATAATGACTTTATTCAACAATTCCTCTCCTCTGTGTCTCTCCAAATCAGCGTAGCGCCATTTTAGCATTAAAACACATCAGCTCTTCTGTGTCTGCTGCGCTGCGCCGATGCGCTGTTTCTTTCAAACCAAAGAGTAAATACACGTAAAAAACGTATCCTTGTGACACAGAAGAGCATAAGCCGCTTGCGTACTGCTCAGAATTGCCAAAATGGCGCTACGCTGATTTGGAGAGATTGTTTTTTTCGTATACAAAAAGTATTCTCATCGCTTCATAACGTTACGGTTGAATCACTGATGGCAGATGGAGTATTCTGATGATGCTTTTCATACTTTTCTGGACCTTGACTGTTATTTATTTGGCAGTCTATGGGACAGTCACAAGTCTCCTGGTTTTCATCCAAAATATCTTAAATTGTGTTCTGAAGATGAACAAAGCTTTTACGGGTTTGGAACGACATGGGGGTAAGTGATTAATGACTAAATTTTCATTTTGGGGTGGAGTATCCCTTTAACTAAAATCGTAGATTATTCTAGAAAAGAGTCACCCACTTCGAAAGTTTGATTTGCATGCAAACGTACCAATCACAAGTTTATCTGATAATATTCCTTTAACTCTTATTTTGCACCTTAGTACTTTTCTAAGCCTTAGATAATCACATGGAATTGCTCAATCTCCTCGACTTTCTCACATTTAATGAAGAAATGAGAAACGTTGCTGTTATCTGTCAGCGATTATCTCGTCAATTTCAATTATTTTGCCCGTCTCTTGGTTCAGTTTGACTTTAATATCTCAGTTGACCGTTCACCTCCGGTTCAATCCGGCGGCTCATGTGCCTGTTTGCTCTGCATGTGATTTACGCGTTTCATTTTTTCCCCCCAGAGCAAATTCAGGAATAGCACTTTACAAAAAGCGTAAAACACTGCCCGCGGTGAAGTTCCCCAGTGGCAGCAATACATTTATATGCTGGAGAGAATGTACCGAGGCCTTCATAATTATGATGGATCAAGATAATTTCATCTCATTTATAATCATCATTAAATCGTCAAGACAGCGGGGTGATAATTACGAAGTTTAAAATAAGGTTTTTATTAGACAGACCTGTATCGCCGGTTTCCGAACCTTTTAAGAACTGACAAAAGTATTAAATGGCAACACCCCCCGTAGCGGTAGAGCTGGAGATATATGACATGATATGAGCTGGAGGGAGAGAGGGAGGAGGTGCGTGGATTCTGCTGGCCGTCCTGAAGTGTGAGTGGGAGACCAGAGAGATGGCCGTGCAGTGATGGACAGGGACATGCAGTGGGAGTGCAGGGGGTTGTATTGATGAGCTTCACTTCAAACGTGTGAATAAGCGGGAGGAGGTGTTTTGGTCAACTTTGAGAGAGAGAGAGATAGAACTTGATATTTAATTACATCAGTGCAGGTGAGGACAACCGCTGCCAGGTTTTTCAATAGCTAGTTTGTGAAACAAAATAATGTGAATAGAATCAAACAAACAAACAATATATTTATATTTTATTATTATTTAAAAATTATAATAATAATTACTTACATAATGACAGTAATAATAATAATTATTATTATTATCAGGGAAGGTTTATGCTTTATGCCACTCTTCAATGAACATAACCCAATAAATCTGGACAAAATAGAGCTTACGTCTTTGAAATTATTGGTTCTTACTACTTTTGTGTTGACAAAATGTCTGATAAAAGTCTCCATGTTTTATGCTAATTTCTTTGGTGTTTATGAAAAAAAAAAGAATCACAATAATTATTATAATTTGATTTTTATAAAAATTATAATTATAATAATTACAATATCAATATTAAATAATAATAATAATTATTATTAATTATCTTAAAAATACCTTTGTACAATTATCATCATAATAATATATTATACTATTTTATACAACAACTATTATTATTAATATTATTGTTGTTGTTTTTAATCTTAAAATACCTTTACAGAATTATAACAATAATACATTATACAATTAAAAAAAAAATCTGAAAATAAATAAATAAAAATACATTTTATGCCTTAATAAAATCCTAAAATAATAAAATGAAAGAAAGAATATAGGAAAGAAAAATAAAAAAGTTCAATAATAATGATAATTATTACTAAAATATTATTACTCAATTGCAATAATTATTATCACAATAACTATTATCTAAACTTTAAATATACATTATATAATAAAATAATTAAATTAAAAGAAGAATAAAAAAAGAAGAAAGTCCATATATTGTACACTAATTTCTTTCATTTGTTATTATTACATAAGCATTAAGTATCATATATAATAATAGAATATATTACTATTTTAATTTAAGATAATAATCATATTATTGATATTATTCATTATCGAACAGTCATTCTTGTTGTATTTAATATATATATATATATATATATATATATATATATATATATATATATATATATATGATGGTTAGTTCGCTATAAAATGAAATGCAGAGAAGAGCATTTCGCAAAATATTAGACTTTGTACTCATTATATTTTACTTACCTGTTAGTGATGTATTAATTATTTAATGTAGGTTTAAATAAGTCTGTTATGAGAAAAAGTAATGATGGCATTCAGTTTGAATTCTGGGTTTGAAATGAGTTTACATAATTAAAGGAATGTTCTCGGTAATCTCTATTGACAGCATTTGATTACCATTGTGTGTGACAACAAACAAAAATCTCATCTAAAGTAATGAAGAAATGGAAGTCTATGTGGAATTCTAACAGCAACTGGGGGCCTTCAAAGAAGCTGGTGCCCCGGGCCTCCCAGGACCATAATCCAAGCGTAAACAGGAGGCATGCTAGACAAAATGACTGAGAAAATGAGCATCACATCATGGCTTTTGAGAGCGAGCATATGTTGCACTGCATGTTAAACTTTATTTGTACCTCATCGCAGCAGATGACTGCACTGAATGACAGAACCAACAGCCAAACACTTGGTCTCCAGATGCCGTCTCATTTTAAACTTTTAGACTTGGCTCGCAGCTATCCGCATGCGTAGGTACAACAGATCTGTGTTTGTGTCACTTTTAAACGACGCCAATGAATTCAGAAATTTGAAAAGTCTCAAAGGTCAAGCTTAAAGAGAGGCTGAGCACTTTCAGAAGAGACCCCGCTGCTTTTATTCGTACAATGTTGCTGTTGACAGTTTATCTCTTTTTTTTTTTTTTTTTTTTTTTACAGCAGACAAAGAAGCAGACATCTTATTAAAGAGAGCGATGGGAAGTGGGAGGGAGCGGAAAAGAGGAGTTTGCTTTCCCCATCCTGAGCCCTACTTTTTCCTCGCAATCCACTCTGTGGGAAATCAATTTGTGTTTTTCAAATGAGCACTACACTTAAAGCCACTGAAATGCAGCTGTTGACCAGAGAGTCAGAGTGTGTGTGTTAAACACAGTGAAGCAGTCTCACAGTGCATTTAAGAAAAAACAAACAGAAGAAATGCAGCGCTACGAGTGTTTAATTGCAGAAGGCAGTTTATAAAATTAGTCTGCGGGGACACAAACGACATGAGATGAATGCTGATGTTTTACATTGACACCATTAGAAAAAGAACATTTCAAATGTTTCTTTTAGACTTCAGGTTATATGGTGAGCAATGAACACATAAAAACAATCATCGTTAAATATCATCATTTAAACATAATTCATATCACTTATGAACAATTTTTACAAACCATTAACAAAAATAAGTTTATTTAATGGCCCAAGTAATATACTTCTTTTAAACTAAAATCTCGTAATTTGTACAAACCCTTACGAAAAAGAAGTTTATTCACGTGTGCTATTAGTATACTTCTTTTAAACTAAAAATAGAAAAGTATGCTTTTAGTTTACTTTTTATGTACTTCTCAGAAATGGGCTTTATGTACTTCTCAGAAATATACTTTAAATTACATATTTTTTTCATTCATATTTTTTTTCAGCTTTTTATTTAAAATTGTATTTCTTTATTTTTTATGAAACTTACCCACATTAAAGTGTTTAAAAAAGAATGCATGAAGCTAGAATAAAATGTTTTTGTTTACAAGCAGATACTCTGTTCTTTCTTTGGATGTTTTTGTATGTTCAGATACTCATATAACAAAATATATACAAACTAAAACCTAAATAGGGACATAGTAGTACACTTAAAGTATGATGTAAAGTTCACTCAAAGAAAACTTATGAGTTCACTTGCAGTATAAAACTACTAAACTAGTAGTTTACTGAGACTATACTTCAAAGTGAACAAAGTATTTGATTAGTAAACTATCAGTATACCTATAAGCTCACTTTTAGTATAATTGCAGTACAAACTACAAACATAGAGGCAAACTAGCTGTGTACTCAAAGTTTGCTACTGTTATACTTAACGTATACTTAAAAGTATACTTCTATATACTAGAAAATGGGCCAATTTAGTCCCAAGAAGTATTGAAACAGTACACTTACAAGTATACTACTAGAACTCTGATATTTGTATACTTGCTACATAAAGGATACTTAAAAATATACTTGAATTTTACTTAAGTATACTTAATAAAATAAACTTGGAGTATACTACTTTTTGGTAAGGGTAGATTTACAGGTTAGGCTTAATGCTTAGGTTTTGGTTTGGGTCTCAGGTTTTTGTGCAACCCAAGTTGTATGTTTTGCCATTTCATACAAATTATTATGAGTTGTCATGAGACCAGGTTGGACATGTTCTATGTGCGATACTTGTGTTCAATATGTTGTATAGTCTATCTATTTTTATTTCTTCCTTTTTTTTAATTTTACATTTGACTTTTTCATTGATGTCATGATACTTAAAACGAAATATACAGAGTGCTCCATTAGATCACCTGAGCTGTAAAAGACCAACATCTGAGCAGTAAATGTTTCCTCTGGGGATGTTTTACATTAATTCAACAACCAGGTGAACGTAAATATGCTAGCTGTCACTTTGAACTGAGGAAAGCTTGCGAGTTAAGATGTAAAAATAGAATTTAACCTTGACGTTCTACTAAATCAGCTTGATTTTTTTAGTCCCTGGAGTATGTTTCTAAATTTTGTCACATGAACTGAAAATGGCCTAAAGGTCAGATAGCTTCATGTCGTTATGATGATGTTTGGGTTGGTGAGGATGAGGAAGGCCATAAATGTCATGAGACACTTAAACAGTAATAGTTCATGCGGTGAGCAAATCAGCATGGAGTAAAAGCAGGCTCCTCCGGTAGTCCGTTCACACAGGGTCCGCTGGGAATCTGTAGCCAGTGTTTCGAGACCGTTTCCTCTTTGCATCTGTTGCCCTTTTCCCTTGTGGCTGTTTTGCTAAGTGGAAAGTTGCTGCAGAAATTTGAAGACCTGCCAGACAGAGAACTCATGTTTCTGTTAGAACGTACGTGCCTTTGTGTGCGTGTGTACTTGTCAATATTAAAACAGAACAAATTGGAAATTGAGGTAAACATTGGCTCACCGAGGGAACACAAGCAGTGGAAAATAAGTGTTTTAGTTTTAATGAGGCCATTTGAAGCTACTGAATAAAATTATTCTGAAGTTTCTTCCAGTGATTTGGAAAGAGCCCCTGACATGCTTTCAAATATGAATTCATTTGAATAGCATCCTTTAACTGAATCAGGTTCATTTACAAACCGAACTAAATGATTCACTCACAAATTGGACTGAATCGGTCCGAGCAGTTGATGCTCAAACCGTCGCTTTCGGACTCGTACATAATTAATTTAATAAATCAGATATCCGAAATGAGTCAGACTTTCTTTTATTACTCCCCCACGTTTCTGTTTTCGCGGCGTCACGCTAGGAAGCCCCGCCCATAGCGAAACCTCATCAAATTTGCTTCGCCTAGGTACTAATAACCCACTGTTTCTGTTTTCCAGCGGCGTCACGAACGTTTTGTTTTTTTAGGGCAACACCGCGCCCGCCCATAGCGAAACCCTCATTGTAGTCCAAATGTCCCGCTTCTGTTTGAAGCTGTTAGCGTTTTACCTCAGGGAGCAGTTTTATTCTCAGTGTGGAAAAGCTGGACATTTGACAAGGTTAGCTCTGTCAATAGCCAGGGAGCAGTTTTATTCTCAGTGTGGAAAAGCTGGACATTTGACAAGGTTAGCTCTGTCAATAGCATTTAATAGTGTATGACAGTAAATATATAACAATGTGGATTGTCACAGGTAATAATTTTGATTTCCTGAGTTTGGAAAAAACACTTTTAAAAAAACCACACTAACAACTTCACACTTCAGTCTGACAATAGTCATTCTGTTGGTAGTCTTTTGCTGGTTGGTTGTTCATTTTTACAAAATGAGGGATGAGTTTAAATTAAATGGAGTCACAGGTATGAGTTTTAAATACAAACATCCATTATATGCTGTGGTAACTGACAGTATTTCACAGGTACTGTCGATGCAGCTTAACTTTTATTGAACCCAGACCGTTAATTTTAATGTTTTACTTGAAACACTGATCCGTCTCTGCCAGTAGTTCACCACTGGTTTTATTAAATTCTTTTATTTGCTTCATTTTGTCATAAGAATGAGAAAAGTCATGGCACCTTGCACACATGGCTAACATAAATTAATAGTAATCTAATCACTAAGAGAAAAACTTGTGTGAGCAGGCCGACCGTGAATTCACACCAGCCAGTCTCATTCGGTTTAATAATGCCACAGCTAAGATGGACAAATTTAACCATTCTACCCGAGGCGTTCGTCTCTTCTGTCTTTGTCTTAACGCTGAACAAAACCAAATGAAAAAAATATATATAAAATAAAATAAATGGTTCTAGAGAGGAGATGTGGTGGACTTCTGAACTGAGGTGGCAAAGTCAATTTGTAGTCCAATGTAAATTCATAATCAAGATGCATTTGTTGTTTAGTCTATTTTGTTTCCTCTTAATGAAGAATAGTGATAAATAGTTGGTTTACGAGCTGACAGACTTGTGCGATCAGTCTACATTTCCCATGATTCCCTCTGGCAGCAAAACATCAAGTACACACAAAATGTGCATCCATTGTTTTTTATTGTGTTGTTTAAGTGCTAAAAGAGGAGTATGAATTTGTCTGCAAAGTTCTGGCTAAAATCATCTGAACGCATGTGATTCACATCACCCATATTTCCCAATTTGCCCTCACAAAAAAGTTTTAAAGAACGAGATGGACAGACCACGGTGAGCAAGTCTCCTCTATGTACTTGCTATGCAAATCATGTCCCAATCCATTTTAAAACCATTTTTATTGAATATTTTCCATTTCATGCTTTTGTTAATGCCTTAATATATCTTGGCCCCTTTGTGATGTCAGTTAATTTATTGCAAAGTTCCCAATCCAACAGATGAATCATGTTGGACATTACTGAAGAATGCGTTGAATTAATCCAGGTGAACAAGGTCTCAAGTAACAATATATAGCATTATATAAATTCTGAACATGATTCATTCAAAAGGATTTTCATTTCAAAATAAAAATAGAAAAATAATGGGTTGGGGCAGTGGTGGCATCAATTTTCCTTCATTTTTTCATGCCCACTCTTGAGGGCACTTACTCATAACTCATGTTCAGGTAATTCGCAGAGTCTTCTGGGGTCCCTAGGGGACACATATAGTGAGGGAGAGAGAAAGAGAGTTGACATAAAGTGCTGATTTTAATCTAAATAATCTTCAATCTTTAATCTTCAATCTAATAAGAAAGTTAAGCAGTACTTGAAAACAGTGAATATCTGGTGATGTGCTATTTTATTTATTTATATAAATTTAATATAATATAGTATAATATAATATAATTAATATAATATAATATTGTTACATATAACAAGATATTATTGTACACCAGAAGAAGAAGATTATATTAAATACATTCTCACTGGTTTTGGTGCATGAAAGCTTGACTAATATTAGAAAGGAGAAATAGTGTTGTCTATGAAATATGACCCCTTTGGTACTTAGTTCGCCCAAAAATTAAAATTTTCTGAACATTTACTCATTTTAATCAGGCCATCCAAGATGTAGATGAGTTTGTTTCATTATGGAAACAGATTTGAAGAATTGTAGCATTACATCATTTGCTCATCAATGGTTCCTCTTCAGTGAATGGGTGCCGTCAGAATGAGAGTCCAAACATGTGATAAAAACATCACAATAATCCACAAGTAATCCACACTCCAATCCATCAGTTAACGTCTTGTGAAGTTAAAAGCTGTGTGTTTATAAGAAACAAATCCATTAATAACACTTTAAACTGCAAACCGTTGCTTGCATCTAAAATATGAGTCCATAATCCATAATATTGCTTTCTCCTGTGGAAAAGTCCTCTGGTCTGAATCAGGAGAGAAATATGCACAGATCAAGCACCGTTTAATAGTGAAAACAGTCTAAAACAGTTCTAAACAAATATAATGGTGGGTTTTGATGTGAGAGGAGAACAGGAGTTGAAGTTTTTCCACTGGAGGAAGCATTACTATGGATTATGGATATACATTTTGGCCAGAAGGAACAGTTTAAAGTTAAAATGCCTTAATGATGGATTTATTTCTTGCAAACACAAAGTTTTTCACTTTACAAGATTTTAACTGATGGACTGGAGTGGTGTAGATTATTGTGATGTTTTTATCAGCTGTTTTGGGCTCTCATTTTGACGGCACCCATTCACTGCAGAGCATCCATTGCCGGGAAAGTGATGTAATGCTACATTTCTCAGAATTTGTTCCCATGAAGAAAACTCAGCGACATCTTGGATGACTGAGGGTGAGTACATTTTCAACAAATTTTAATTTTGGGTGAGCTATTCCTTTAAAACATTACTGTATCAGTATGTTATTTCATTGTGATTCATTTATAGATAGCCACACTGGGAATGTGCTTTTCATTAGCAAAGTAAAAGGTGTCCAGTACTATTGCACCATTCAATCACATCAGTTTACTCAGTGTTGACATACACTTCCTCTTTCCCATATCAGTCAATGCAAAGTTCGAATTCACATGGCGATCCTGATATTCTCACTGTCTGAATCCCAGACCTCAACCTTCCTCCGCAATCAAACATGCACACAGACACAAACACTCATGCGCACAGAATAATTGACTTGAGGGCGTAAAGACAGAGGGCAGTCATCAGCAGAGATGGGCCCATAAATGTGCTGTAACCCTGAGGTCAAAATTGCTCCATTTTGGAAATTAATTTTCCACAAGCAATTAGTTTGTTTCTTTTCAGATTTGTTTTTCTGAAAGCATTAAATGATTCAGCACAGAAATTATGTATTTAATAGCACCAATCAGTTACTCACAGAGTTTTAAAGAACTGCAGCTGATTTTACGTTAAATAAAGGTTTAATTATGCCATAGTGCTCCAACAGTCACATCTGGCTTTATTTTTGTGTCATGCCTAGTTATGAATGTGCTTATTATAATTAACTCTTTCCTAAAAGTGGCATGAAAATTAGACTTGAGTAGCGAATTATGAAAAACAGCAGTCTACTTTTAATATAGTGTCTAATTCAGTATCATTCTAACTAACAAAAATAAAGCTCTTTTAATGAGAGCTCAAGAGTCAAACCAGCAAATTTGATTGATAATCCTACTTGATGATGCTGAAAAAGAAAATAAAGTAAATTGGGTGCAAAGTATTATCATCGTTATTTTAGTATCATTGAGATAATATTGTCATTTTTATTAATACATTGACTTAGTCATTTTTATATTTTCCAGTTTCATTTTCACTTTTTGTGTTTTCTTTATTATTTTTTAAAGGCACAATATGTAATTTTCCGCCGCTAGAGGGCGCGTATTCAAAACAAACAAAGAAGCAGAGGCGTAGTTTGATGACGCAGTGACTGAGTGTGGAATCATGGAAGTTGTCGTCTTCATCCCCACAGCTGACGCAATCCAACAGGACTTGGGCAGAAATCATGTTCATGGATGAGTTAATGATTTAATAACGTAGTAGAATGAAGCAGGGTGAGGCTGAAAGCTGTAGAGGCGAAACGAGGACGCTGAACAAGCGTGACACACGACTCACAAGCAGCGGAGCTTTTATTATGCCACAGTCTACAGCTTCCGCTCCTTCCGGTTGTGCGTATGTGGGGTAAAGCAGCAATGTTTTATCATACTAGATACATTTGAAAGTTCTGTTATAATGCTACTCTGTGCGGTCATCACTATTAAAATGCACAACATATTAAAGCCTCTTTGGTGTTTCCATGTTTTCTACAAAACAAAACCGGAAATCGAGGAGTTATGATGTCATTGGCAGGCGACACAATGACACTATGGACACGGTCCGTGTCACTAGTTAAAAATGCTTATTTGTCTGGATTTAAACATTCTTCGAAACATTTGGGATAATGTAAGTACACAAGATAGCAAAATATATAACACTGTTCTAGTGGTTTTTGGATATTTTAATAAAAAACTCGTACATACTGTGCCTTTAATGTCTATATAGTTTTTATTACATTTTATTTTTATTTTAGTTTGAGTTACTTTAGTAAATCAAATTAAATTAAATGAAAATGAGAATTAATAGAATTGGCAATTAAGTAATGAAAATCGTCAATTAATACATTTCTTTTTTATTAAGTTAAAACAATAAATACGTTTTTAAAAATATTTAATTTAAGTTTATGTTTATTTTATTTGTTATTTGAATTTATTTATTTTGGTTATATTTTATAAACATATATTCTGTAATGTATTACAATGCTATACTAAATATATATGAGCCAAAGACAAGACGTCCCTTGTTCTATATTCTATAATACATATATACACAATATACAACTGTCATCCATTATGGATTGAATGTGGCCCTCTTGATTGTGAAGTTGAGTGGCTCTTTAATTGCTGTGTAGCTGAGGAGGGCTATCACAATAAACATGTGATTCTACATTAGATGTTTTAAATTGTGAAGAGCATTTTTTGCCACCTCTGTAGCCCACTCTGATGTTTGATGCACTGTTGGATACATTAGAACCGCTACGCTTTCCGAACCCCCAACCACCCGTTCCTGCCAAACAAGAGCCTTTTTGTCAGTTACGTTCTTCCAGAGTCACTTTAGCTAAATCCACACTTCACAGCTAATTAAGAAGAGCGCTGCGCTCTCGTGTGCCGTGTGCGTGGTAAGAGAGTCACATTTTGCCTCCCAGTGCATACTGCACAAGTCTTTCCTTTTGTTTTCCAGTGAACACATCTAAAAACAAGATATTTACTTGAGAATTGTTTGACTGGATGGTGTTATATGTACCCAAACGGAGCTAAATCAGTGCTGTGTTGTTAAAATATAAGACAAATTGCTAGATAGTGCACAATAAGATCAGGAATATGCATTATGAAACTAAATAGTGTAATTTTTGATTTCATGTTTATTTTAAAAGCTGCTTCATCTGTTAGCTTAACTTGGTTAGCCCTTGTTTTTTTATCTAACCAACAATGCGTGTGTAGTTCTATAAACCACTTTATTCACACTTGATTCAAGGTTTAGTCATCTACATAGTGTCATTAGGTTGTGACTGTGACGCAAGCCCTTCCGGATATCCTATTGGCCGATATTTTTCAGCTGTTGGCTCTTCAGCTTATTAGCGCTGATGCATTTGTGGAGTATCTGGAGCCCAGCAGCCCTCCAGAATCATTTCCTTTTGTCTTTATCTTCTGACAGTGCTCATACATTTTGCGTGTAATCACATGAGCTAATATCTAACTGCTATGCAGCTTCCCAAAACAATATTAGTTAATCAGTCCTTCTTCGCCCAGAGCACAGTAGTTACAGCTACTTGCTGTGTTACACAGAGTGATCTCAAATGTAGAAATGTATATATAGCTCTGTATATATAATTGTGCTTTTTTCATTCTTTGCATATATTCCATGAAAAATCTGTTGTTGTATTTTATTCTATTACATTCCCTCGTTTGTCGTACCTGTGCTTTTCTGCTCCGAATGGTTCAATGTGTTGCATGCATCTCGCTGAAGTGCATCACAGGTCACCAGACAGATACAGTCCTTCAGTTTCTTTGTACTTTTCACACCTCCTGGCCATTAAACTGCCTGCTGTTTTCCCTCAACATGGGTTAATCTCTCTAATACAGCATGCTGGACAGGCTCAGACATGTTTTATGACAAATTATTAATTTATCTATGTCGCTAAACACTCAACTGATCTTTTTGCATTGAAAATGCATCACCAAAGTACATTAAACAGCTTTTGTGTAAGTTAAATAGTGGTTAAACACAAAGGTGAATTACTCAAATTAGCTCCAGGCTCATGTGTCGCTAAACACTGGACTGAATAATTGAGGAATTAGAAGAGTAATGTGCTCATTGTCACATGTAGGTTCCTTATTTGGTCCTTCCTGTTCCTGTCCTTTCATTTGAATTCGTGTCCAGCTGTGTTTGAGTTATTAGTTCATTTGATCCCAGGTGTGTCTCATCATCCAATTATCCTCTCATGTGTTTAAATAGTGTTCCCTGTATAAGCCAAAAATTCTAAAGAAGTGTTCCTTATGGTGCCTATGGTGCCGCTGAATAAGCCAAAAATTCTAAAGAAGTGTTCCTTTGTCTGCTGTTAAATGTTGTGGTACAAATGTCATAACTGAATTCCTGAGTGTTAACCTTTGTTGATTGTGAAATTAAACTCCAAGAGTAAGTATTCTCCAGCATCTCCTCATCCCTCCATCATGCACCGTGACCCTGATCTGTGTGTTTTATTAATATTTAAACAAAGCTTTGTGTAAGGTAGATGTAGATACAACCTTTGTGTAAGGTAGATCACATTTCATGGCCCAAAGTATTTTACTGTATCAATATGTATATACAGTGTATATATACCTTTTACCTATGATTATCTTTCATTCATTTATTAATTACTTTATAAGTACATACATATGCAATATAACCATGGCACTAATTTGATGTTTATTTAATGAAACATTTCATATCTTTATTAGTATTCAATAAGTGCGATACATGCAGTATGATGAAATTTCACATCTCTATTGATTGCAGTTACAAACATTCAGACATGACCTTGGCTTTGCTATCATCACAAAGAGCTGTGCTTTGTTCAATAAAACATTTTGAGTTGATTTATTATGTAAATTCTCAGTAAGAAAATGGAAGTTAAGCATTTGGCTGAATCTGTCATTGCCATCATCACCTCAGCTTGGCATCTCTTCAAAAAGTCGGTAAACAATAGTAAACACTGTCGGTATTGAAAAAAATGAAATACTGATGTCCCAGCACACACTGTTTTAAACAACCCTGTCAACATTTATATATGAGATGTACACAATCATACAGCTGAAACGCAAATCCACGAAGTTGTCTCAGACAAAGCCTGATGAAAGCGTTGGGCGTTAAGAGATGAGCCATCACCTGGATCTACATCCCGCTACAGATGGTGCGCTATTTATTGAAAAGTTCCCTTGAACCTCGGTTACCCACAACAGGCTCTGTCTGAATATGCCAGTACTCTCATTTAAAACCCCCCATACAAAAACAACCCCACTTTCAAATTCCCAGAACCTTATATAAGTTTTTAGATTTGTGCTCAGCTAGATTTGAATCCTGTTTTAACTGATAATCATTTTTATAGATTTTCTTGTGCCTTTAATCTTACTTTCCATTTTGTTAGTAGTCTGTCACTTAACTTCTTTCCAAGCGGACAGAATATCCATAACGGATAAGATCTGAGAAGATGAAAAACACTTCCATCATTATTAGACAGACATAATATAAATATCACTTAAATTTAATCATGATCACATATATCACGTAAAATAAAAACAGAGACACACACACCAGCAATTTAAATTATGAATTATGTAGCAGTCCCTAAAAAAGTCCGTTTTATTTTCTTGCAAATTTATTTCACTTGAATTTGGCACTTGAAGAGTGTTTGGGCATAGCAGGAAAAGTGTATTTATATATGTTTTAGTGTTTATTTGTTCATTTATTTATTATTTGATTCTTTTTTATTTATTTGATTAGATTTTTTTTTTTTAAGAAAAAATTGAAATACCAACTTAAATGGCAACATTTCTTAATAAAATACAAATTACTGAATTAAAAAGCTAGGAATGACCTGGGCGCAATAGACAAACCCCATGTTAATTGAAGCAACAGTGTGAAATTGGCTAGATGCAATTTATTAATGAACCTCTGTGTGGCAGAAAGGCTGTTTTCCAAAAATAGAAGCTGAAACAAAAACAATGTAGCATGGCAAAATGCAAACTTTACTCATTACCATGATGGCTATGTCTACACTAGATTTAATGGCTTTGCCAAGGGTGCAAATTTCTAGCTAATCTTCATTACTAATGCATGCTGGTTATTAGGAATACAAAGGCTTTGGGTTGTCAGAAAGTGCTTTTAACATCCACATGGGATTTACCTGCTACTGTGGCGTAGCTCACTTCTGTCAGAGGGGAAGGAACAATCTGGAACATCAAGTTTCAGAAAACTAACACATTTTTTGATTAATGCTTGTAGCTCCACTTGTGGCGCATGCATTTGCTTATTATGAAAATTGCAGGTCAGATGCTCCTGAAGTTTCTGTTAAGAAGGTAATCACATCTGAAAAGAATTTCAATATTGGCTTGTTATTGTGGATTGGATGTTATTTGGAGATTTCATAACATCTCGTCCCATTGCTAACGGCAAAAACTCAATTACGAGGTTAGGACCGAGCGCATCCGACTCCAGTGTGGCTTTAAACCAATTCTGTGTTTTGTCCACAAATTGTTGTTGTAAATTGATATCAGTGAGGCGGTAATTTTGTTCCGCATATTGAACGCGACTTACTGTTAAAAAGGGGATCCGCGTTTCTGCTGCAACCTCTGATGCCCCCAATGATTTCACATGGTTTGTATCCAGGCAACCCACGGCAACGTAATTATCATTCAAGTAGGGAAGCGTCCACTATTTTTTTTTTACATGCATGCTCATTCCCTATCATTTATGGATGCAACAACAAACAAAGGATTTACAAACCCTATCACATCCCACTAAAAGCACCTAAAATAGCCACAAGGCAGGCGAGAACATATTCTTCTAATGCTTCTCTGGCTTCCGCTCGTATTGAGGTTAAACTTGCGCGACATGCTCCCACGGAAAACCCACCGCATTTACAGCCAGTTATGTTAAATGGAGTCGTCACAAGGGTTAGCGTCGAAAGAAATTGGCAGAACTTCCTTGTTTAATCTAGTCTGTTTTGTTTGAATGCGAATAAAGCGAGAACACCATGTCAACAATGTAGATTGATATAGCATTAGTCCACAGTAATAACATTTCAAACACGGCACACATATAGGGTTTTATGTCTAGATCATATCACAATCTCGCATCCTGGACAAACAGATCACGTTTGTTATGTTTCAAGGCTCTATTAGCCTTCATTCTCGGTTTTCAGGTGTTTTCCCCGAGCTCAACACACCTGTGCTCTTCATTTCTCCGGTATGGACCTGCCCAACAGGTCGTAAAGTGTGTTTCAGGGCTGCAACTCAAATATATTAGCCTGAGCATGGCTCATTTGGCAAGTGGAGTTGGTGTGCATCTTTGCACTATATCGGGTCGTGGGCGGTCACATCCTGATTACACAGAGTAGAGTAAACACATGGGCAGACGCATCACTCAGTATTGGGGTTAGGATGTTCTGAACATGAAAACACAAAGACATGCACACATTACCACAAACATATCATGAGGAGCGCGAGAGGGTGGAGTAAATCCAAAAAAAGAGCCACGCACTAAAGAGCTGTATTAGACTGACATCATGAAAAACACGGTGTTCCCAGACTCCCAATCTATTGTTGTCGACTCAACCAGAAGCTCTCAGAGTGGCGATCCTTAATCAAGCCAGGGCGAATAATAACACTTAGACAATCGCTGTTGCTTAGAGCACGGCCGCCACAGGAGCTAATAATGGGAAAATTAATGGAGAACAATGTGGAGTGGATGATGACAGCTCTTAGTCATTCATAGAACATTCCACATTAAATCACTTCAGAACACACTATGTGTTTTAAAATTAAAGGAAAGGATCACAATGTAACAGTACTATGCTGTAAAATACACTTTCCAGCCCTGTTCAGGCTGTAATCGTTTCTCAGCGTGACGTTCGTGAAGGAACATTTGCTCTTACGTGATAAAACTCACAATTGAGGAAAGTTTCAGGTTTAAGATCTATCGTCTCTATCGGTGTTGATTACCACCGTAAATCATATAGATGTTCACAGAGATTAGTATTATAACCTATTCAAATTTGAAAGTATTTTCAACCAAGGGTCCATGAAGGTACAGCAGAAGTCCATGGAGAAGATACATAAGAATCTAGAAAAAACATTTCATATTTTATAAGAGTTTGGTTCCAAAACGCAATAAATCCATTTTGACTAATTTGAGTAAAAATGTGTTTTCTTTACCAAGAAAGTGGCAAACTTCCACATAGCATCTTTAGGTTATATTAACATTAAAAAATCAAATCAAGGTTTTGATTTTCAAAGATTTTTATAAAATTGTATTATTTTTTTCCCAAAATGCTAGAAATCCATGATAATTTTTTCCCCTTAAAATGCAGTAAATCCATTGAATCAATATGAAAGTTATTTTTCATATTGAAACTGATGAAAATACACAACATAGTAAGTTGATCCACATACGACAGCCTCTGAACTTGGTCAATACTAATATTATATACAGGCAATGAACTAAAAATACATTCATCAGTCATCGCTCCCAAAATGAATTCAACGGGTCATCTTGTTAATGCTATAAATTAACTACAGCAATACAATTAAATTTCATCATGAACAAGAACAGTTACTATTAATCACAGAATCAGCTTTACTGACGAGATGGGCATGGCAATCACATGCGATTTATCGTGCAGCCCTTGTTTGTTGATCACAAAGCACAAAGTAGATGAGGAAAACTAGGATGTTTTCAAAGTGCTGCCATTACTGTTTACAGTGCGTGGAATGGTGCGCTGTGATTGGTTGAGAGGATATATTGCATTCTGCAAAATAGTGAGACTGGCGTTTGTCACGGTTTGGAAAAAAATATAGTATAATATATAAAAAAATCATATAAAAATGATATAAATGTGACATTTTAATGTGATTTTAATAGCTTTTTTTTCCACATTTAATTTTTTTTTCTTTCTTTTTTTACAGGCAAATGCATTTCCTTTGAATTGCAATGTGTTAAATGGTCACTTTAAATGCTTAGAATTGGTAAAAACAAATATTTCCAAACTATTTTGGGGCCTGTTCCTCTTTGTAAACTCAGAACTGTTGATTTAGATGAGATGTAATTATCTCAGAACCCTGTTGTTTGTCAGGAGATGGTAATTGGATCAAATTTTCCATTTAAAATACAATATGTTTATCACCTATGATGGTATTTTCTGCAGGGTTCCAATTTGGATGGCAATAAGTGATAAAAAAAATGCCTCACATACCCATAAAAAAACAATTACCATCTGAAAAGGCCTTACGGTTATACACAGTGGATGGTGCTCTTATTCATATTCTCCAAACGGACATTAAGAGCATCTGTCTTACTGACACAAGAATCCAACAGGTGTAGTCGTTCATCCAAGGATGGATAATGAACCGGGTCAATACTAGGGTCAGTCCCTCAGGGCCTCTGACAGTCAGGGGCCTTCAGCCGAGAGGCCCACAATATCCCCACACCTGGAAACAAGCCCCTGCGCATGTAAAATTTATATAGATGGACAGGACTTGATGCCAGATTCTAGTAAACATTTCAGTTAATATGCTGCCTTAGAGAGCAGCTGTCTATGTAGGCACTGAGGCAGCTCACTAGGTTTTCCAAAAAATGTATAAAAAAAAGTCTTCATTAATCTTTAATCATTATGTGTGTGTGTGGAAATAAATATTAAATCATGATCAGAGTCATCAATTTAGAAAAATATTTTTTTTTATCAAAGATAGTTATAGATAATGATCAAAGATTTATTAAAAATGTATAAAAACAATCCTCATTCACCTTTGTGTGTGTGTAGTAAATAAATATTAATGATCAAAGAGTCATTTATATAATGTAGAAAAATAAAATGGATATATTCTAATACAAATAACTAGATTTCTAGCTTCAGCTTTATTATTTTACAAATATTTTGATATTATAATAGCATGCTGTAATCGTAAACTGCTAACAGAGCGTGTTCTGGGGGCAGGTGGGTTTGTGCGTGTGGTGAGGTGACAGCAGCACCTGTTGGGACACTTTAATATCCTCGCTAGCCACAGAGCTCTGCTGAGAAGAGATAGCACAGGACACGGCTAATGTGGTTGTGTATGCTATTAGCCTCTGGGCGATACAACCGGCCTTGCTCTCTCTCTCTCTCTCTCTCTGTGACCATTAGGAGAACAGCAGGGGTCCTCGGCATTAGACAGAGTGGCAAGAGGGCAGCACCCACCCCCATTTTTGTCATTAAAACGCATTAACCACCTCTGAACAGACCGCCGTGTGAGGAGAGCGTCACCTGGCTTTAGATGGAAAATACTTTTACTTATCCACTCTTTCACGGCTCTTTGATTACCGGATGCATCTCCTCTGAAAGCCGTCCGAAAGCCGTCCTCTGATCAGAATGCAGAGTGTTTTTTTTTCTCTCTTTCATATAGGCACTTCGGATGCATCTGGAATAGCTTCTGCTTTCATTTAACCGTCAGACTTGAGCATTGTCATGGAAACGATTCCCTCCAGTCTATGGTATATGGAGAAAGAGGAGATAATTGCGTGTGTGAGTTGGGGGTGGGTGGGGTTTGCACTTGAAAACCAAACTGTTTGCCATCATTCATCTGATTTGTTCAGCGGCATCTCAGATTAATGCTACGCTTTCAGAGCGATACAAAACCAGCTCTTCACAAGAACTGCAGCTTCTCCAACATAAAACTGATAACTTCAGAAGCATTAAACTGATAACTAATGTGATCAAACCCTCAAGAATCATTTCTATAATTGAATAACACTGCATTATAAATGAATCTTACTATTATTATATATATTTTATTATTCTGATATTATATTTTTATTCAATACACTTAAAATATTTATAAAAGATATATTCAATAGTAGAATGACCATCTATTCATCCATAATGCAGGCACTGATGATCTGAAAAAAATTGAAAAAATCTGTTTTAAACCATTTTTAAGTGAAAAGTTAAAAATACATCAATGACATGCAAAAGAAGAACCTTCGAGTGACTTATCAAAGCCAAAATGAATGATTTTAACTGTGCAAAGCAAGATGAATTAAGCTGAATCTAGAATAAGTGCGCAAATTCATCTTATCTCCTGTTTAAAACATTCTGAGTGGCACCTTAGAGTGGGGGGTTACACAATAATTCTCACTGAAAATATAAATTTAGTTATAAATACCTTCTTTAATGGCCAAAGAGAGCTAATACAGGAAGAAAGAGGATCAGAGAGAGTGATAGATTGATGAACTGGTGGAATTAATGAGACGTCGACATGCAAGAGGTCAAACTCTTGCTGTGGAACTTTAACAGCAAAAGCAATATGCAAATTCTTCATGAATATTCTCTGTCTTTTTATCTCTTTCATGCTTAATGGTAATGGATACCCCCAAGGGAAACCATAAATCTTGATCTTCTTCTGCCTTATGGAAATTGTTCACCTTAATGAACTGATGATTTTCAGCTGGCAAACATGTAATGTGTGACTGCTCATCTTGACGAGTTAAAAATGTTGCTTACTTTAGACTATGCAAAGAGGAACTGTACTTATTTTTCAATTATATTAAAGCATTATAATCTGATGAACTGATGATGATCTGCAAACATTTTCAGTCCTTTTATCCTGGAGGAATCGTGTTTGTGTTCTTTCAAAGCAGTCATATTGATCTGCAAAGGAATTTGAAATGTATTTTGTGATCAATATGTAACACTCAGGGATGCACAACACAATGAAAATAAGCCACAACACAATGGAATTAATACAACAGACGTAGTTTTCAAAGTCATCACAGAGGCGCTGAGGACAATACATAAGTTTGACTACTTGTATTCCATAAAATAAGAAGGTGTGTTGCTCATTGTTCACCCACGGCAGTTTCTCAAGATTGCGCCACCGTAAATACGAAATAATATTCCTCAGAGAAAAAAACACACACACAAAGACTGACCCAGTTCCTGCAGTTGGGACAGAATAAGGACACAATCTCCTTATGCACACCCTTAATCTGTCTATCTTGAATTTAAGATTCATGTCTCTAGCACTTGCTAAACAGGAGCTCTACCTTCATATTTCAGCCTGACAGACAGACTGAAACTCTTTACAACTCTACAGTCTAATGCAGGGTGACATACATCGATCAATTTCACACCGTGTTTGAAACACTTAAGTCCAAGTTAATTTATCATATGACTGCACCAACACCATCGAATGAGAGCAAAGCTTGAACTGAATTAAACTGGATGATGGCACTATTGTCTTCTGTAGAGCTGCATTACAGCTGAATTACACCTTGCAACATCAACACTGTTATTGAACAGGACTGAGCTCGAGCTGAATAACATCATTGCTGTCTATTGTAGAACTGCTTATAGGTGAGTTGAACTTGCTTCAAAATTGATGAGCTTGATGCTGTTATTAATCTGAACTGAACCAACACTGAACTGACTTGAAATTAATATGACGCTTTTCTTTTATAGCTGCTTTAAGGCAGAATTTGAATCGTCTTCAGTTACAAGACACTGTTTACAGCTAAAACCTGCAAACTTTTTTAATGTGTTTTTAGCCGTTCATTTACACAACAATGGCATTTTGGGGCCTGAAAACTGGTTTCAAGGTGCAACTTTTAGCGATTTTAGCGATACCATTATCATTTCCATGTAAACTTCAAAAATGTGAATTTTTGAAAAAGAGTGATGTCATGCACATGTATATTATTATAGCGATATCTATGGACTTTTAAGATAATCAGTTAAACTTGCTAGCTATTTCTATTGTTGACGTTTTATACAATTTTTATATCTAAATGTTAGTGAAAAAAAAAAAAACTTTTAGATATCAGTGCGCATATGTGATGGACATTGGTTATGATCACCATTGGTATATACTTTGAAGGCTTTTTGAGTAAATCTGCTTCATATTTAATTAATTCATTAATGAAGCATATGCAAAACACTTGAACCGGACGCAACGAGACCCGGTTAACAGAATACAGAAGTCTGTTGTGCATAACCCCTATTAGTACATTGTTGTCATGTAAACATACCTTTAGAATCAAATTTTATGAGACAAATCACTGAGATTGTGCCTGGTGAAGCATCACAGACATAATGAAAATACAAGGTGTGCATTATGCCAACTGGCTGGTCTAGCCTGAAAAATAAGTTTTGACCAACAGAAACAACATTTATGGGGCAATTCATGTCAGATTTTGTTGCTGATTTGATACATGTAATTTATATTTAAGCGCTGCAAGCAATTGTTTTGAATTTTTCCAGATAGGACCTGGATGTCTAAAATAGCTACCTGCAGGTGTTTCAAATATGGGCTGTATTTCCTTGAAAGGGAACCATCACAACTGTCTGTGTTGCATGACTGATACTGCTGCTTCACGTTCAGGTTTGATCACAGTGTTACCGCTGATAAACAGCTTTAAATTGCAGCTTCTGTCTTTGTAAAAATACTGTTTTTTAAAGCCTGTGGCTGGGTGAGTAAATTGTACAATTAGCCATTTACAACAATAACAGGGTGACATGTCCAAACAAACCCACGGGAGTCTGAACACATGAGCTCAATTGCAGCCGTGCAAATAGCACTGCGATTAGTGACATAAACAACATCAACAAGCGCTACAGGATTTTACACCACGCTTGCTGTTGTGCACAGCAGTATGAATGGATTTTGGAAAATGCATCAGAACTCCATTTCATCTCGAGAAACAAAGCTGAACCACTGACCTCCGCTCTCCTTGCTCTCAATTTTCTCGTTCTCTTTTTTTGGTCCTGCCCAACTCTGGATCAATTGAGGCTCTCAGGGAAAAATCCAGCATTTTAGGTCTGCTACGCTGACCCTGTTCGCTCTTTCTTTCCATTTCTCTCTATATCTTTCACTAGGGGTGTGAATCGGCACTGGTTTCATGATTCAATTCGATTACGATTATCATGTCAGCGATTCGATTCAATTCGATATCATGATACATAAAAAAATAGATAAAAGTAATTATTATTAAAAGATATTACTACTAATAATTCTAATACTATACTAACAATAAACAACTCATTAAGGATTAATGAGCTGCTGGGTTCATGAATTTTATTCACGTTGTCAGCGTTCGCTTGCACTGATTTGCTAAAATTAAAATAGGCACGGTAATAGATGAGCACTAGCCAATGAGATTGTGCTTGCGCATTAGCTCAGCCCACTACAGGAGAAACCAGCATCAGTGTTGCCATGTTGGCGATTTTCCCGCGGAATTGGGCTACTTTAACACTTGCCGCGGGTTGTTTTTCATGTCCACAGGTTTAAGCGACCCCAATAACATGATATTTAGCCCCTAAAAAGGCAAATTTTACCAGGGGAACCCCTTCGAAACATGCTTGGGCTAGTTTTGGGCTAGTTTTGAGTAGCAATTGGGTGGGTTTTGTTTGCGAAAACCTGGCAACCCTGACCGGCATATCTTCTGCTTGCTCTTAAAAACTGAATAATTCTAAATGAGCTCCGTTATTTTGACAGGAAAATACAACAAAGAATATGGTTTACATGTAGCCCGTCAAGTCAGCATGGCAAGTAAGACTCTCGCTCTCTCTTTGCATTTGTGAGAAACACAGCGCAATCAGCAAAGCGACGGCAATTTTGTATCATAAAAGTAGATTTGCAGCCATGAGCTTCAGGACAAACAAACAAAAAGCACACATGAAAGTCTGTCAGTACATGAGGTTCGTGCATCTAAAAGGACTGCATTCCAAACAGCAGAAATTAAAGCATATCTAAAGTAAAAGACTAAAATAACAGCGAGTGCAAACACTGTCAAGCAATAGGCCTACGCACATGTCTCACAGCACATATTCTGTGTAATGAAGCCCGCCACGTTTGTCTCTAGCACACAAACGTTCCGTATGCGGGAAAAAGCCAAGCTCCGATTTAAAAATAGAGAGTGCATTTTTAATACTTGCGTGACAAGCGCGTATGTGAATGACGTCACATGCTATAATCGATTATTATGGTCTATTACTGCATCGATGCAGAATCGTCCATGTCTACATCACGATGCATCAATGCAGCGATTAATTTCGACACCCCTATCTTTCACACAGTATCTCTTCTTTCCTAAAATGCTATCCATTGAGGAAATGCCTATTCCTGATGGGTCAGGTTGAAGGAAGAGTTTCCAAAGCTGGAAATGCGATAGATAGATAGATAGATAGATAGATAGATAGATAGATAGATAGATAGATAGATAGATAGATAGATAAATAGATGTCATTGTTGTTTGTATTACAGTCTGTGGGCAACTGTCACATGACGAATTTGCACAAGCTTGTGTTTCTGGACTCCTGCCTTCACATGTATATGGATGAAAGTCAGTGGAATAAAAAGTGTAGTGTGACCACCCCTTAATACAGATGGAGAGTCTGAGCTGTCATCACAATGACAATGCAAATGAGACAGGTCTTAAAAATTCATGGTGGCTATGGAAAATAGTAAGAAAAATAACAAATTCAAAATTAAATTCCCAACAGCTACAGCATAACAAAAACATCTGTGATAAAACTTTAGTCTCTTGCTGATACTTCTCACTCTTTTCTAAAACTTTTTTGCACACTTTTGTTTTGTCACAAAATGTGATTGGTACCGTAGATGTTTTGTTGTATCAGCAGAGTATTGTTTTTTTATAATCATTATTATATCACTGAACCATCTGCATAAAATCCCTTGTTCGTTTCATGTGGTAATTTGAATACTTAATGTTTATTGAGACACTTTTTAGCTGTGATTTCTAAGGAAAGAATCACTATTACTCCATCTCATACTTGGGGTAAAGGATTTGAACAATACATTTTGGCAGTTAACTAATTTGTTGTGTGGTTTGTTATTTGTGTGTTTTTTTGAGTAGTGCACTATAACTAATTGAAGATTTTACAGCAACACTCTGGCAACCTCTATAAACACACTAAGAATCACATAACAAAATGTAATACCATGACAACCATTCACAACACCCTAACAATTGCATAGCAATGTGTTAAAAACCACTTACTGCAACATCCATCTAGCAAAACCCTTTAAACCAAATAAAGTTAGTCTCACCATTTAAGTAGATTTTGCCACTCATGACATCTAATCAACTACTTAGCAACACCTTGTCAGCCACTGAGAACACCTTAGCAAATGCATAGCAACACCCTGGCAACCACCACAAACAAGCTAACATAACAAAGTAAAAACAACTGCCAAGCCACACCCGAAAACCAACACAAACACTTTAGCAACCCCCTAAAACTACTCAAAATTATTCAGCTAAAGCATAGCATCACCCTGTCAATCACACTCACATTGCATCATCTAAAACTACTTACAACACTTTAGCAACTGTATAGCAATGCTCTGTCAACCATCACAACCCACTAAGAATCACCTATGCATTTAAAGTGAATTTGGCAACTCACAAAACCTTAACTGATTCCCTCTGCTAAGTTGTTTTCACAAAGATTAACTGGCACCCAGAATATTTTGTTGTATGAATATCTAAACATGCAATATGTCAAAACAAAGAACAGAGCCTCTGCTTGTAAGCAAAAAAACAATTTATTCCAACCTCATGCGTTCTTTTTTATCAACACTTGAATGTGGGTACATTTCATGACCCTGGATCAGATTCAGAACGATGATCAAAACATAGATGGCATAGATCGCTTCCATCAACACATTCAAATCTTGCACGTTCCTTTACCACTTCTTGGATTGTCATTTCATTCGGTAAGATTAGGCAGTTTTGATTTATATGCTGTTTAATACTTGATCAACTCGTTATTTTACATATGCATCTGCTTCTTCGTCAGCATGTTTTGATCCAGACGTTTAATACTCTTTCAGAAGATGCATAATAGCGCCTCCTATCATACACCAGTAAATTCCATCAATGGTGGGGAAAGAGTTAACAACCGCATAGCAACACCTTGTCAATCACATTCACATAGCAACCCCCTAAAACTACTCCCAACTATTTAACAAGAGCATAGCGATACCATGTCAGTGGATGACTGTATGACCTTAGCAACTGGATAGCAACATCTTGTCAACCATACACAACACCCTTATATAACATGTCCTTGATATTATGTAGTGATCAAGTTATGAACTGCTGTTTTAAAACTGAGCCAAGTTTCTTTTCCCACTGTCTAGAGTTTCTTTAACATCATAACAAATGAAATTTAAGACTGATATTGCGTGGCGGCCTACACACACACACACACACACCTGAGAAAATGAATACATGTGTATAAGCAGAATGATAACTAGATGGATTGCGAGTCTGTATGAAAAACTCATTTGCCAATTTGAGAGTTGATCTTGGATTGTGTTTCTGTCAGTCTGGATCAGTTGTAGCTACTTTGAGCAGTTTGGCGATGGGCAGAGCTGATCTGGTTCCAGCACCCATATCGGCTTTGTAAACACGGCCTCTAGTCTCTGGGTAGCAGTTATTCACAACGACAGATGGTGACACTCAAAACTCCCTAAGTCTCTCTGTTCTACTCTTCCATTGAGACGAGCCACTCGTGCTCTCTCTCTGGATGTTTGCAATAATTAATCGGACTAAATGTCAATGCCCACTGGCTAGAGAGTGTGAGATTACAGACACCATCATTTAGCAGGTCATGATTTTGATAAGGGCAATTAGACAACAAGCTGCTGGAAAAAAATCAATGTGCCATAGCCATGGCCTGGCGAGAAAGGCAACAGAGCTTCAGACCACCCTTGAGCTCTAGGTTATGCCACCAGGGGCTTGATAACACACACAAGGATGACACTTTCGCCTCCCACAGCTTCATATCACAAGAAAATACCAATAGTACTAATGCATAAAAATACCATAATATGTATGCAGATATTTAGGAAATATCCTAGGTTCATATGATAATTTCTCTGAAAAACAATTCTACAGCCAGTTATTCTACCTTGAAATGTGTGTTCCTTGTTGGAATGTCTGTTTTTGTTTTGGTCTGCTTGATTCCGCCCACTGCCAATTTACCCAGTAATATTTCAACACCCCGGGTTGCCAGGTTGACATGGAAGCCAGCATACGAATTGGTTTTCCATTGGTTAAATTCTATTTATTATATAGATTAGCATAGTCTTTTGTTATTATTTCATTAAAATATACATAGCCGATATGTAATAAAGTGACAATTAACCCAAGGGTCATGACCTCTTAGTCAAAAGAATCATAGCTCATATCCTTCATGATGACGAATTTGGATAGTGACTGTGAATTTATAACATGATAATTGTTTGTTTTGGTTTTGGATGTTGGTTATTTCTTCTGAACAATATTAGATGCGAGACTGATGAGGTTTTGTTTTTGAATGCAATAAGCTCTAATTGAAGCAGATCAATAAATCCACTTTGCTGACATATTAATTTCTGAGCCCCAGTTTTTCAGCAGCTGGCATAATCAACTCAGCAGCAATGATTCAGGAGAGATAGCTGACACTACAGTCATGTGTAATAAAGGCAGAGTCAGTACAATAGAGATCTTATTGCATTTTGCTGAAGGACTTTATCTCTTCACCCTCTTCATCTTAGAGTCACATTTTACAAAGCCAAGCTTAACCCACTGGTTTTAGTGTTTCATCAAACTAGGCTTCTGTGATAGTGACCTTATATAACAAAGTTTCACTGAAATGCACAAGTTCTAGAAAAGACGGCATCGACAGCTTGTGATTTGGTGAAATGGCAGGACCATCTTTGGATCTTTTAGGCGCAATCCTGTTAAAATGTTCACCTTCTGCTGCAACATACAAATAAGGATTTGATTTTGTGTGTTTTGGGGAAGGAAAAAAAAACTCTCAAATTCATGGAGAAACATATTACAGTGCATTACTTGGTTGAGTCTCAAGAAGCACCTTGGCAACAACGTAGCAGTGCCCTGGCAACCAATGATCACCCTAGAAACCACATATCAATGCTCAAAACTCATAAACAACTGCTTGGAAACACCCTGAAAATCACTCAGAAAAGCCTAGCAACAGTATAGCAATGCCCTGGGAACCACTCAGAACACTTTATCAACTACATATTAACACCCTGGCAACTACCCACAATGCCCTAACAATTGTAAAGCAAAATGCTAAGAAGTAGGTCTGCCCCTTAATAGTCGAATAAGCATTAGTCGACAAGAAGAGGCTTAGTCGATCAAAATTTCATTAGTTTTTATAATTTGTGTTTGTGTGGAGTGTAAAAACTGCTTCTCAACTAGAAAAATCTTTAGTCGAGGGCAGCCCTACTAAGAAGCACTCAGAACACTTTATCTCCTGAATCGTAACACCCTGGCAACCACTCAGAAAACGTTATCAACAGCATAGCAACACCCTGGCAACCACCCACAACCCCCAACAATTATATAGCAGCATGCTAAAATCCAATCAGAACACACCATAGCTATTGCATTGCAATACCATGGCAACCATCCACAAGATGCAAACAATTATATAGTAAAATGCTAAAAAAGTGCTCAGAACCCCACAGGAACTGCATAGCAACACCCTGGCAACCATTCAGAGCACTCAAACATTTATCTAGAAACATACAGAACACCCTAGCAACTGCACAGCAATACCCTGGCAACCACCCAGAAAACCCTAACAATCACAGAACAACATGGTAAACAAATGAAATTAGCCTCGACATTTAAGTGGATTTGGGAAATAGCGTCACCATCTTTGGATCTTTCAGGCATAATCCTGTTAAAACTTTGAGAGTCACCTTCTGTTGCAACATACGAATGTGGATTCGCTTTTTGGTATGTTTTTGGGACAAAAATCACTCACACAAACACACACACTTGTTGGGTTTCCATGTTTTATGGGGACATTCCATATGCATAATGATTTTTATACTGTACAATCGGCATTTTCTATCCCCTTGCAGTAGTCCTACCCTTAAACATACCCCTCACACAAAACTTTCTGCATATATATATATAAACTTCATTCTGTATGATTTATAAGGTTGTTTTCTCATGGGGACCCAAAATAGTCCCGACAAGGTTAAGGATTTTAGATATTACCATCTCTCTCTCTCTCTCTCTCTCTCTCTCTCTCTCTCTCTCTCTCTCTCTCAAAAGCATTGAGCATGTCTAGGGCATATTTCATCATATTTCATTGCCTTTTACATAAAGAAAACAAGGTTTGTTTTTCTCGATTGTGCAAAAGTTCAGAGTGATTTATCAAGGCTGATCATGCCTGTGTTTAACATTCAGGGTAATTAGATCCTAATGCAACCGATGTCAGCACAAACATGTTCTCCTGTTTCAAATATGGTAACAGCACGCATACTGAACATATCGAGGGTTGCTGAGCAAGTTTGTATGTAAAAGTCCACTGAGACATAGGACAATTGGATAATGGGTTTTATTTTAATGTACACACACTAAAAGGACCAAGCTCTTATGCTTTTATAAGTGTGTGAAAGTTCAGCCAGTGCGTCTGCATGTGTCAGCATCAGTATGTGTGTCTGTGTGTTTCTCAATATGTGCATCATGCTTTTGTCCCTGTTGCTGGGACAGCATCAGCCCATTAGTGCATTCTCCTCCGTCCAGCTTGAGGAATTTTCCCAGCATGCAGCTGAAGATGATGGGACCTCAGCAGGTGCTCTTGTACCAGTAAACTCAGCTCAATGACTAGAGAGCGAGACAGACTGAGAGAAAATAAGCTGAAAAAACCACAGAATGCATTTGCTACTGCATGACGTCAGTTATGTATCTATTGCGGGAAAATGTATTCCAGGTGTCCTTGAAATACACGCCCACAGAAACCAATTACTGCTTTTTTTCTTCTTTAGCCTACTTTACTTCTATCTATCTATCTATCTATCTATGATTGAATAATAATAGTAATAATAATAATAATTGTTGTTATTATTATTATTATTATTATTATTATTATTATTAACTTTGATAGGGGCTCTTTTTCCAGCAATTACCAAGTGGCTGGTTTGGTTTTGCTTGTTTTGTTTAGTTTTTGTTCTAATTTTTTATTTAGTTAGTATTGTTTTGTTTTTGCTTTATATTTTTGTTTTGTTTTGTTTGCATTGAGTTTTTTTATTTTCTGTTTTTGCTGTTTTGTTTTTTGTTTTGATTGTATTGTTTTGTTTTTTATTCATTTCATTTTTTGTTTTATTTTTTGTATTGTGTGGTTTTTGCTTTGTTTTTCTTTTCTTTTTTTCTTGGATGGTTAAAACACTGATGAATAGAATAAACAGACAATCAAATGTGTATCATTTTTTTCATTCTTCAAAATAAAAACATTCTTCGGTTTTCATTTCTTCTTCTTCTTCTTCAAAAACGATAAACAAAGATTCAGCTTGATTTTTTTGTGTTTGTGTTCAGAGGTAGAAAATCAGTAAACAGCTTGAATATTCAATCTTTACATGTAGGCAGGAATAAAACCCCTTTCTGCTAACTGATCAATTTTCTGCTAAGATAAAACCATGCCGTCATTAGTTCTTCCTCAGTTCCGTGCAGGAGAATAATAGTCCTCCGCTGTATGGATTCATGAAGCATTTATTACATATATAATTCTTCTTTTTCTCATCAAACAACCAGACAAACAAATGACTCGACACAAACTGTACCAGGGCAGAGCTTAGACAGGGCTTTCTTTGAAGAAATGAATTCACCTACACGTGAAATGGCATCACTTGGGTAGGGCAGAGTATGATGGCTGCCATGCCTGGGTCACCAAGTAAGTTCTGAAAAAAAAAAAGAAATCATGAATAAAATTATGAAAAAATAAAAAAAATCAAGATACATGTTATTAAATGAGTTGTAAATTAAAAATCTTTTTAAATACTAATACAAAAAGAAAAGAATAACACATTGATTTGGTTATATTATAAGGCTATGCATCCTAATATTCATGCAAGAACTGTCATTCTGACAACCAGAGCAAAACAGAGATTTCAAAATGCATGCATACACTTCATGGGTTTATACTGTAGGCCTTGTGTTTTATTAAAATTGATTATAAACTGATGTCTCAAAACGACGCGCTTGTGCACTTTAACTGCTGCTCACTTGCAGTAATGTACACAGGACTGCAAAGTCACAGCCAAGATTTTCGCAAAATAATAAAATACATTTTTGTGTAAAGTCGTATAATAATAAAAGTCACCATTCTCTGACACTGAATGAAAAAATAACGGATATTACGAATTTAGAACACATATAGGAGATCCATTGTCCTCTTTCACAGTTAAAAATTGGGGGTAAAAAACTCTTAAGCAGATAAAAGCCATTGTTTGCTAATGATTGAGATGTATGCATATGCTTTTTAAATTAACATTACTTGAACTGTGATATAACAAAATATATTTAGAAAATCTGCATGGCAATGCACAATGCATATATAGTAGTGAAGACAATATTTAGACAATATCTGACTTTATTTCTTTATTATTGAGTGTAAGTTTATGCCACACATAACATTGTGTTTTATATTCTCTGCCATCTAAACTTCCAAAAGAAGTAACAGAACCATTGTGCGTTCACGTCTCTACACTTTTCAGTGTGCCACACAGAAAATGCTTAATGTGGCTTAATGGAAATTTAGTATACAATTTTTTAAAAGTATGTATAGACAACTCTAAGTAACCTACAAAACTCCTTCCAAAATTTGAAAACAAATTAGGGTCCCCGTCAAAGACCACGTCCGTCAGGAGGCCATGGATGTGAAAGATGTGATCCATGACAGTGTCCGCTGTCTCCATGGCAGAGGGTAATTTGGGCAAGGGAATAAAATGGGCTGCCTTCGAGAACTGATCCACCACGGTCAAAATGACCATGTTGCCCTGAGAAGGTGGTAGGGCGGTGATGAAATCAAGTGCGATGTGGGACCAGGGTCTCGAAGGGACAGACAGTGGCATAAGAAGCCCCCCCCCCCACAGCAAGTCTTACAGCGAGTCTTACAGTGAGCGCAGACAGAGCAGGCCAAGACAAAACCCTGAATGTCACAAGCCATAGACAGCCACCAGAATCGCTGTTTAACTAGAAAATAGTATGATTTACCCCTGGATGACAAGCAACATTGGAACAATGACCCCATCAAATATCATTGGATCCCAACCCTTCAGGCACAAATAAATGATCCACTTGGTGACCAGACATTGGCGTTACCCCTTTTAAGGCAGTACGGACCTTCAATTCGAGCTCCTATGTCAGTGTAGAGACAACAAGTCTCTTAGGTATAATGCACTCAGGAGTGAATGGGCCCTTGGATGGTATGAAATGAAAAAATTAAAACAACCGAAAAAAGTTCCCACCAAGGGTGCCTGGAGTTGATACTATTGGCGGAACTGATGTACCCGAGGTTCTCGTGACTGGTCCAGACGATAAAGGGATTACCCTCACCTCTGGGGCGTCGACCTCCACCACAAACTGACATGAAGGATCAGGGATTATGAGAATTGGAGCTGAAACAAAGTGTCTCTTGAGGTTGGAAAACACAGCTTCAGCTGCGCTAGACCACCTGAACATTGTTCTGGTGGAGGTCAAGGCAGTCAGAATCTAGTTGGCTGAAATTGTAAATAAAAAGGCAGTAGACATCGGCGAACCCCAAGAACCTCTACAGAGCCTTGTGGGAATCTGGAGTTGGCCAATCCACCACAGCCTTTCTCTCTGACAAAAAGCCCATTCTTGAGTAGCCTCTGGAGCACCTGCCTGATATGCTGGACATGTTCCTGGAGAGATGAGGAAAATATCAATATGTCACCCAGGTAAGACATATATGAACTGCACGGTCATAGAAATCCAGCCTTCTTTCCCACAAAGAAGAGCCCTGCCACAGCTGGGGAAGAGGAAGGGCAAATGAGCTCAGCTGCTAGATAATCAGAAATATATTTCTCCATGGTCTCCCTTTCAAGAGCTGTGAGTGAGTATAACTTGCCCTTAGGCGGAGAACCTGGCATTAAATCTATGGCACAGTCATAGGGACAATGCAGAGGAAGAGAAGCAGCCAGAGACTTACTTAACACTTTCTTCAGGTCGAGGTACTTCTCAGGCATGTTAGACAGGCTCACTGGCTCGCCCTGCAACACAGAACAAGACACAGGCAGACACAAGACAAGAGGTATGACAGTAATAGCTCCACGCTGAAATGGTGTTATGACCCCAGTTCACCCGAGGATTATGGAGAACCAGCCAGGGATGACCAAGGACGACAGGAGCGAGAGGTGAGCCCGTGAGCAGGAAATGGATCTGATCACAGAGTGATTTCCTGAAGTTATGAGGGTGATAGTGCCAGTAGTGTGTGTGATAAAGGGTAAGTTCTGTCCATTGAAAGCATTAACTGAAATATTGTGTTGTAGAGTAAATATGGGAAGTTAAAGGTGATGTGTCAAACTCGAGTCCAGGAAATTACCTTCCACTCCAGAATCCACCAAAGCATGGCAGGAATGGATGCTGGATACCCACAGCAGTCTGACCGGGAGGAGAGTTGTTTCCATAGATAATCCACCTGACAGTAACCTTGTTTCCACCTCAGGTTCTACTGCAAGACTTGGCCTTTTACTAGACAATTCACCACAATATGACCAGCAGCACCACAGTACAAACAAATTCCTTTAGCTCCCCGATGGTCCTTCTCCTCCCAGGACAGCCGAGCTCTGCCCACCTGCAAGGGTACCAGATCGAAGGCGGGGATGACTTTATTGTTGAAACTAGGGGTGGCTCAATACCATTTTTTTATGAACCGATCCCAATCCGATACCAAATATTCTGAGTATCGGGCTATACTCATATTAATCCTATACTAGCCCAGTTTTTGTGTGTGTGTGTGTGTGTGTGTGTGTGTGTGTGTGTAGAATTTCTGTACCTCAATGTGTGTTTACCTGATCATCAATCTTTTTTGTGTCAAACACAATCTACTAAATATAGACTTACAGACACTTCATAATAAAGAAAAATAGCATATATGTATATATGATTTAGAAACAGCATTAAACTCCAACAAGATAAAGTCATTTTATGGAAAACCACTGATCTTTATCTACAGATCAAATATAATAATAGGAACATTGAATCATATTGGAGAGTTTCATTGTCTTGACTGTCTCACTGAACTTGTCCTCTACAAGAATGACTGACAGCCATAAAAGAGAAGAATAGGAACTTGAATTTAACAAATTAAATATTGAATCATATTAAACTATGGAACGATTCAGGAGAGTTTCATTGTCTTGACTGTTTTTTTCAGTTTCTCTTGAATGCTGAATGGAGAATGACTGACAGCCGCAGCAAAGAGAAGAATCAAAAAGAACAATAAACAAAAAAATTAAATAAACAAATTAAACAGCAAAGAGAAGAATTTACATGAACTTGAATTTAACAAATTAAATATTCATCTGAACAAAACAATATATCATTTATTAAACTTTGGAACGATCAACTATCAGGACACCTGAGAAGACATAGTGCATGCATAAATTTCAGTTATGGTGCTGAGTTATAGGACAAAATAAATGTATATTTTTATGTTTGTAGCCTTTCTTGGGGCTTATTTAATAATAACACATAATTTAATATTCACTTGTGAGTGCAGTTAACAAGTTTATTAGGAAAAATCAAAGCTGACTTTCAAAACTGAATTTTTGCATCATACTCCAGTCACACAATCCTTCAGAAATCCTTTTAACGTCTTATTTTCCGATATTATCCCTGATCCAAAAGAGCAGAAATTGCAGCAGTATTGTTAGTTGATACCACATTATATGATTTACATCAAGCTTGGAATTGGTGCACTTCTCTAGTTGAAATACTTTAGTCAGGAATTATAGTTTGGCTCTTTGGAAAAAGTTGGGTGCTTCAGAAACAATAAAAAGTCTCGCTGTTTATGTCCCAACATTTTTTCAAACGGGTATCAACCCTCACATCTTTTGGGGTGAGGGTGATTATGTCTTATTCCTCTCATCGCGAACACCTGACTCATCTCCTCCGAGGGTACTTGGTCACATTAGAAGATAATGAAGGAGCGGCGGACATCGCGTTGTTTTCATATGGATGAATTTTTAGGTTTGTTTAGTTTAAAAGTAGGACATATCAGGCTCTACAGATATCTCTCTCACCGTTGAGTATTCACTGCCGTTCCCCACACAAAGGCGCAGACACCTCTTTGTTTGTTAATCTTTATTTTAAACGGTGCACAAAGTTTTGTTGTTATTATGTCTGTAACATCAGATTCCCCAGAGCAACTGTACGATCAAAAACTGGATTTAAGTTTTCAGTAGGAGAAAATTAACCTATACGCGTTAATCGACTCCAGCTGAATAATACAATAGAACACACATATCGGATTCCTCGTCTTACCGAAAATGCTTGAGCTGCAGCAATACTGAATATGGTGCACCTCTAGTTGTAGCTAGTGGCTGACGAATGAGGAGCGGCACGGATGTTGGTTCTCCCACACCGCCGTTCCCCACAGCGCCACCACATCACAAACCAACAACATACCAACATCAACCCCAGATCAACACAGCACCACCCATTAATAAAAACAACATCAACATAGCAACCTTCAGTAGTTAACCTGTCTCAAGCAGCCACTTGGTCTTCAAATGAATATGGGGCTGGAGTTGGGGGAGAAAACCGCATGACCTATAGCCATCATCTGTTAAACCAGATGAAACAAGATACCAATGTTCATACCGCATGACCTATAGCCATCATCTGTTCCTCCTGATGATCCATGTGGCCAATGTTGCTTGTCAGAAAGAGTTTATTAGAAAAAGCAGTTGCAAGCAGATAGCAGGGGTCAGATATAATGGGTGAATGTAGAAAAGTCCTCTGGTAACATGGTGACTGCTAGGGACAAACCCTGTCCAGTGACAGGAAACCAACAGGTAATCCAAAATAGACACAGCAAGAAAAAAATCCAGGGCAGGAGTGAGGAACTAGGCCAGAGAAAGAAATGCTGCCAGGACCAACTACACCAGTGGTTCTCAATTCCAGTCCTCGCGACCCCCTGCTCTGTACATATTTGTGCATCATTGAGCAATGAACACTGGTTAGAGACCATGTCAATCGGAACACAGTTCATGCACAGAGCTCACTTCTAATGAGCTGATTATCTGAATCAGGTGTGTTAACAAAGGGAGACATACAAAATGTGCAGAGCAGGGGGTCGTGAGGACTGGAATTGAGAACCGCTGAACTACACCAATGATCCGACAACAGAGCGCAAGATGCACAGCCATTAAATAGTGACGCTGTTCAGCTCATCAGCAGCAACTAACACACACACACAGAGACAGAGTGAGCCAGTCAACCTGTGAACCTTCCCTCGCGCAGCTTTGCCACACAGATTGTGAGAGATGGTCAGCTAAACAAAACAGACGGTGTGCCAAAAAATTAGATTAATGTGTAATGTGGGAACAGATTTGTCGAGTCATTTGTTATTCATTAGAAGAAATGCATTTGCAATAAATGCTTTAAGAATCCTTACAACTGGAGCAGTGGAGGACTATTTTTCTGCAGCGCTGAAATGAGGAAGAAATGATGAAAGCTCATTTTTATCTTTGGTCGACCAATCAGCAGAAAAGGGCGTTTTATTCCCACCCACGTTTATAAATTTTCTACCTCTGAACACAAAATTGAAAAATCAAGCCGCATCTTTGTTTGAAAAGATGAAAACCGGAAAAGGCACAGTTTTATTTTTTTTTCAATTTTCAATATTAAATCAAAAATCACAACAACAAATTATACACGGATTGTTGGTCCGTGTACTTTTGCATCCATTCATTTTTTTTTTTAACCCAGAAATGAAATACGGAAAATGTGGTTTCTTCTTTAATGGTTCAAACACTGATGAACAGACTAAGCAGGAACAAACTAATTTCCATTATTCAAAATTTCTATTTCATTAAAAACTGTAAAAATGATATAAAGCTTGTTTTTTAATGTAGCCTATATAAATGCTAAGTTTAATTTCTACCTTTTTTTAGCGTTTCTATAGGCTACAGACACTAGCGCCCTCTCATGCTACTACCATATCTGCTTTATGAAACCTTTAGCCACTTAATAATTTTTCAAGCCTAAAAACATGCTTGAAATACTCTTTAGATAGCCAATTTCTTTGCAAATAACTGTATCCTGGGCAAGTTCTATGGGACTGCTAGAAATAGGATAACTGACATTTTCTGTTGATTTCCTGAGTGGCCATGCTTTTAAGTTAGAATCAACTCCAAACCACAGTTTTTTTCAGTGCTGCACGATTGGGAGTCTTTCATTATAACAAACAAAGTGTAGCATGATGTAAATAAGAGCTTCATTGATTATAACGGATTTTTGTGAGATCGCGATAAACTGAAAAGAATGACAGCTTTATAATAATTATAGTGCACTTTCTTGGCTAATCTATTCAGAATTTTAATAAGTTTTGTTTGTCATGATGCTATTGGACCAGTGACAGCTGCATGCTGCAATGTTTCGGGAGTGACATACGCATATAAATGCTGCATTTAGGCTTTGCAGATGCCACTATCAATGAACAGAGCAAAAATATGTCAAAATGTATATTAAGGCTAGAGAACCCTCACTGATTTCAGAAGCACCCTCAGTGATTTGATTAAGGAACCGGGCCTGCCTGTATCTGGAGGTTATAACTTTATATATTTCTATATTATTTTTCTATATTTACCCCACATATTAAACTGTGTGTAGCCCTCTAACATGATGTACTGCATGTGCTTTGAATGACCATGCATGGTCCTCTCCGATACCGAGACCCAGATAGCACACAAAATTATATCCCAGTATATAATTTCATGACGATAAAGTTCCCAGGATTCTGCAATGTCTATTTTAAAAATCATATTTGCATTAAGTCTCTGCATTGTTACGAAGACTCTAGTTCTCAACTGAACATGCAGGAGAATTACTAAATTTGGCCAAAGAAAACCTGTTAAAATCAACATTTTATTCTATATTAATTAGTGCATTTTTCAAATGTTTATTAAAAGTGAAAAAAAAAAAAAAAATCATAAACCAAAATATTTTACTTTTTCAGGTAACATTTTGTATGTACAGTTCTAATTTCAATTTTGGTTTTCAGCTTAGCATTTAAAAATACAATAACCATTCTTTTTAAAAAAAATTTCCCCATCATGGTTAAAAAACGAAAAACGAATGGACGCAAAAGTATACGGACCATTGTTCTATAGTTTTTTCTCTGTTTCCTTTTTTTGTTTTGTTTTAGCTTTGTTTAATTTTTTTGTCTTTGTTTTGTTTTTATTTGTTGTTGTTTTGAAAAAAAAAATATATATTTTTTTTTTTTGCAAGTGTCTTAGACTTTGATACAATTTTCCTTTTTCTTTTGTCTGCTACAAATGAAAGTTGTTTAGAAATTTCTAATTTATTCCTTAAAATCTGTAAAGTAGCCTAAAGTGGATCCCACTGTATTTGCTCTTTGCATAGATGCTTTGCCATTACGTTGTGTAACACAATCATGCCAATAAAACACTTTGGGAAATTAAAATTGAAATTTTAAATAGGAGAGAGCATGAGGAATGAAGAAAGTGAGGTCAGTCCTCATCTAAGTTACTCACGCACACTGAATTACAGAAGTGTGCCGAGACAAAAGAACAAAGTAAAAAGAGACACTAACAGCTGAGAGGATGATTGTCATGTCACCCTGTCCTTCCTCCACCTTGATCTTCTTTCTCTCTGCTGTACAGTCTCTCTCGTACACACACAGTTGTTGAAGATGAAGATGACTCACAGGTGTTAACGTGGGAGGAGTGACACATGAGGTCAGCAGTATCTCTCTGCCTTCATTACCAATCACACACACCACTGCTCACACAATACCTCACACAACACACACATATGCACATACTCACAGCCGTGCACACATTATTTAAATGCTCCATGCACACGTCTCTTGGCCTATACATGTTGAGGGATAGACCACAAGTTGGTCTTGGCCTAGACCATAAGTTGAGGTATAAACACTAGAAAAAATTGCCTAGATTTAAAATTTCTGTATTTGAAATGCATACACAATTTCCATCCTTTGCTTCCATTAAAGTTTCAAACTTAATTTGATGCATATTTGTCAGCCATACATAAATGAAATTTATGAAAAAAAAAGTAAATTTGTATACAAGTTGTAAATATAACAAAGATAATAATAGCAAATTTTACCAATAATAATTAAAAAAAAGTTTTCATATAAATTTTTTAATTCAATGTGTTATTTGCCATTTCTTCATAATCATTTGTGAAATTGACTAGTAAGTTTGAATTGGTTCACCAACATTTTTTTTTCATTGCAGGTAAGATTTCTGTAACAGTACTAATAAACTAAATATGTTTTAAATAAACATTTACACACTATTTACATCATCAATAAATCCAATTAGATACGTTTTAATTTAAAAAAAAAATCCAGAGCTAGACATATTTTGTTTTCACAATAAAAGCCATTTGAATAAATGCATTTTGAAAATATGATTATTTTGATAAAAACAAGATGCAAATAGATAACAGTAAACTATGCCATGATTCTTTGAGTGCAGAAACCATGCCTCTTTTTTTATTTATTTATGACTGATAAATATGCATTGAATATGCAAGTTTAGTGGTTTATGTTAAAAATGGATGGAATTTTCTTTATGCAATTCTAACACACACACCCACCTATATATATATATATATATATATATATATATATATATATATATATATATATATATATAATTTTTTTTTTTTTTTTTTTTTTTTTTTTTAATATAGTTTTATCTATGTCTCATTTGGTACCGGCACCGGCTATAAATTGCCCAATACATTTCTGTCATAGAAGTACAAGTTGAATACAATTTGTTTTAGACTGATGAATAAAAGTGAGCGTAATGAATGACAGGAGGACGGAATGAAGGTATAGGGCCCTCTACTGTCTGAAATAAATGCTGCATCTTAAAAAAAAGATCTACACCTGGTGCTTTATCAACTTCGTTATATTATATTTGCTCTTTCGCTCTTCTTTTTCTTTGAAGCATCAGTCAAATGTCATAATTCTTGAAATCATTCATTTGTGGAAATCATAATGGAATAATAAAAGTCAAATGTTAAGGGTCATTCTCAGTACTGACTACAGGACATGTAACTTATTTGCATTACGTGGCAGATTGAACTCTGTAATGCAAAACATTTTATAATGCCATGCAATCTCTCAAGGTAAAGGAACACTTTGGTCAGAAAAGCATGAGTCATTTCCACCATACTGATATGTAGCAATAGCTGAATAGCATTGATTATGTTTCAGTCCTGAGACTCTGAACCCACCTGAACCTTGTCAATGTCCATTTCTACTTAGCAACTAAGTACAAACACATTGCGCTGTCACCATCTGTTGAATTGTTAACAAAGCATGCTGTCCTGTGCATCGAATGCAGATATATAGTGAGGGTGGACTAATAGCTTGAAATTGTACAGTACCTTGCAGAGGATGTTACACAAGATCATCTTTACTAAGAAATGTCAAACAGCAACTATTGGAAACTGCTGAGATAATGATAGTCGTTCTTCTGGAATAAAAAAAAAAAAACGGTCATCGTGAAGTTAAAATGTGGTCCAAATAACCATTCGTCTATGCATTGTCTAAACCTTTTGTCCTGTATCACAGACAACCTAATAATTAAATATTTACTATATTTTCACCAAGCCTGGGAAAAATATGGGTTACAATTTATTTTAAAATAAAAAATAATGAGAACACAAAGACAACACAAAAGAAGAAGAAATCATAATAATTAAAATTATTAATTATTATAATTATAATTATTTTAGGGCCATACATATAAATTATTATTATTGTTGCTTTCTTTATTTTTATTAAATATTATATTCTTTTAATTTATTTATTTTTTACCCCCAAAATTAGGCAAAAATTTATAAAAACAAATAATTTATGTTAGGATATATGTATGTAATATAATTAACATGTCTGGGTCATATTTCACCACGAAATTAAAATCAACAACAACATAAAAAAACTAATATTTTAGGACTAAATGTGTAAATATGATATTATTTTTATTTTAAATTGTAAGCACATTTACCTCTCAATATTCTTATTGCTGTTATGCAAAAAAAAGAAAAAAAGAAATAAAAAACATAATTAAATAAAATACAATTTAAAAAAGCTATAATAATAATAATAATAATAATAATAATAATAATAATAATAATAATAATAATGATGATGATGATGAAGAAAAACAGAAAAAATTGTCGGTACCAAAAATAAAAATAAAAATAAATTATTTATAAAAAAATACAATAATTAATATAATAAAAATAATACAATAAACAATTCTAAAAAATATATATATATATATATTTCACCACAAAATAATAATTATAATAATAATAAAATTACTCACAAAATAATAATTATAATAATAATAAAAAGAAAAATAGAATTATTCAAAATAAAGTTATTTTAGGACCATTTTTTTTTGCTATTTTGCAATGAAAAATTGCAAAATATTGCAACTGCAAGAATACAAATCTGTCATTACTCTACTACTACTACTACTATAGTTTATTAAAAAAAAAAAAAAAAATCATATTTCACCACAAAAGAAGAACAAACAACATAAAATCTGTGACATAGATATAGAATAATAAAGCATATATATTATATATTACATATTATTTTTCTATGACTTAAAGAATTCTTCACAAGAGTACAAAAAGTTCTTGTTATCTAACTCAGAGAGAAATGATGAACTGATACAAACATGCATTAGCATACTAACAAACAATTTACATCTAATTTACATCTAAATGTCATTTGGCAAGATGAAATTCTCGCTCTCTGTTTCCAAAGGTTGTACTCTAATCTATTTTTCTGTGTTTTAAACGTTGCCATTATTTATGTTCTATGGCCTGTCAACACACCGAATGACAGATTCAACATCTCTCTGAGACAATGTACTCAATCTGCATGCATGTGGGATTTTCCCACAGCTTATGTAAACAATCCTTCATACTGGGTCTTCTCCACACGTTTACTCGTCTCCGCAGTAGTAAAGAGTTTTCATGAGTCTGTCTGAACGTGTGACAGGATGTGAACATGATCGTGTGCAGATGGGACACACATGGCTGACTGTGACCATGTTATTAGTTACACACATGACCCATGACATGAGAGAACACGAGAGAGAGAGAGAACTTCAAGTACTGACACAAATTTTCCATGGTAGCTATAATTACTGCCTATTATAAATGAAAACAGGATCACTTTCAACAGTGTTTAAAATGTGAGAGTACAAGGCAGTTAAAAAAAGCAGCATATTACAGGGCCGGCACATCATGTAATAAATAAACAAAAAACAAAAAAAAGATAAATATTGTGTCCATGAATTAAGAATTATTTTTAAATCACAGCCACGTTGTACTAATTCATTCCATCTACATATAACCTCAGAATTGCATGAAAAATAGTCATAATTGTAAGATATAAACTCAGAATTGTGAGGAAAAAAAAAATCAGAATTATGAATTTGTCGTAATTCTGACGTCTTTCTTTGAACTGTGAGAAAATTCATAATTGTGAGTTGTATACTGTAAAAAAAAGGTCATAAATATGAGATATAAACTCAGAATTGCAAGAAAAAATTTTTATTATCCAAATCTACTGCAATGATTTTTTTCTATGTAAGCTTCACTTTCACTTATTTGCATGCCTTGTATCACTGCTTATTATTTTGCAATAATCACTGACTGAACAATTTCCCTTATATATCAATGATAAACAGTGCTGACAAGAACGTTGCTTTTTGTTAGCCAGTGAAAGGAGTCTGTACAGATGTCCACCCATGTGTAATTCTTTTGTCAAAGCAGAGATTGCATATGCCTCCAATTTCAAGTATTTGAAAAGACTGAGATCACACAGACATATTAGTTATTCCACCCTTATAATTGGTGAGACTGACTGCAGCTTTCCTGCCTCCTGCTATCCAGCAACTACATGTTGTGACATGGAAAATGTCCAGAGAATGTGTAACATTTTCTTTCTTTCGAGCATAGTGGCCATTGGTCAGATTTACACATTTCACATTTTCACCGTTATTGCCCAGGAGAAAAAATAAATAAATAAATATACAGTTCTTTAACACATGTAGACCTTATAACAGTGCATGATAGTAAAATAATATCCAGCCCTCAGTAGTAACAACAATGTGTGCAAGTTAATGCAATAAAATGTTGTTTCTTCATTGTATACTAGAGGGCGCCCTTGATCTTTATATATAAATTCAATAGGACAGGCCATTCAGATATCTTCAGAGTTGAGTATAAAAACAGGGTGTGTTTGTTACTTTGATCAACACTTGTCATGCTCATACCAGCCTTATTGTTCCTTAGCTTGTAGTTTGTTTTATAAAATCAGGCTTTGTGTGCATGAGGATGTTTGATCTCAGATCTCATCCTCAGGGCAAGGGTGAATTATATTTTGACTCAGTGTATTTTTGTATGTGTGTCTGGGATGTTGAACTTGGCATTTGTGGTGGTGTGGTCTTGGCGTGAAGATGCTCGCAAGTTTATGTTAGCAGGTCAGCAATCCAGGAGGACACAATCCGTAAATAACTACCGGAGACAGACTGGAACATTCATCTGTACCTCCACCTCTGTCTGAACTGTTCCAATTACTAGAGATCTACATTTACTCACTGAATACACAATCCCAGCTAACTAACATTAAACAGGTATGTGCTTTACATACTGCATAAGTAGTGGTGGATCTTTAAAAGTGCAACCTGCAGCTTAGAAACCACACAACAATACCCTAGCAACCAACCAGAACACTATAGCAACTGCATCGCTATTTTAGCAAAGCCAAAAAAAAAAAAAAAAAAAATCAGAATGGCTTAGTAACTGCATAGCAATGCCTAAACAATCACCCACAACAACTAAGCAACACCACAACATGATGCACAAATAACCACATAGCAACACCCTAGAAATCACCCAAGCAACCACCCATAACTTCACAGCAAAGTTAAAACCAATCAGAAGAGCTTAGTAACCACATAGCAACCACCTACAACATCATAGCAAAGTTAAAACCACTCAGAAGAGCTTAGTAACCACATAGCAACCACCTACAACATCATAGCAAAGTGAAAACCAATCAGAAGAGCTTAGTAACCACATAGCAACCACCTACAACATCATAGCAAAGTTAAAACCACTCAGAAGAGCTTAGTAACCACATAGCAACCACCTACAACATCATAGCAAAGTGAAAACCACTCAGAAGAGCTTAGTAACCACATAGCAACCACCTACAACATCATAGCAAAGTGAAAACCAATCAGAACAGCTTAGTAACCACATAGCAACCACCTACAACATCATAGCAAAGTTAAAACCAATCAGAAGAGCTTAGTAACCACATAGCAACCACCTACAACATCATAGCAAAGTTAAAAAACCACTCAGAAGAGCTTAGTAACCACATAGCAACCAACTACAACATCATAGCAAAGTTTAAAACCACTCAGAAGAGCTTAGTAACCACATAGCAACCACCTACAACATCATAGCAAAGTTAAAACCAATCAGAAGAGCTTAGTAACCACATAGCAACCACCTACAACATCATAGCAAAGTTAAAACCACTCAGAAGAGCTTAGTAACCACATAGCAACCACCCTACAACATCATAGCAAAGTGAAAACCACTCAGAACAGCTTAGTAACCACATAGCAACCACCTACAACATCATAGCAAAGTTAAAACCACTCAGAAGAGCTTAGTAACCACATAGCAACCACCTACAACATCATAGCAAAGTTAAAACCACTCAGAAGAGCTTAGTAACCACATAGCAACCACCTACAACATCATAGCAAAGTTAAAACCACTCAGAAGAGCTTAGTAACCACATAGCAACCACCTACAACATCATAGCAAAGTTAAAACCACTCAGAAGAGCTTAGTAACCACATAGCAACCACCTACAACATCATAGCAAAGTTAAAACCACTCAGAACAGCTTAGTAACCACATAGCAACCACCTACAACATCATAGCAAAGTTAAAACCACTCAGAACAGCTTAGCCAAACCACATAGCAACCACCTACAACATCATAGCAAAGTTAAAACCACTCAGAACAGCTTAGTAACCACATAGCAACCACCTACAACATCATAGCAAAGTTAAAACCACTCAGAAGAGCTTAGTAACCACATAGCAACCACCTACAACATCATAAGAGCTTTAGCAAAGTTAAAACCACTCAGAAACAGCTTAGTAACCACATAGCAACCACCTACAACATCATAGCAAAGTTAAAACCACTCAGAACAGCTTAGTAACCACATAGCAACCACCTACAACATCATAGCAAAGTTAAAACCACTCAGAAGAGCTTAGTAACCACATAGCAACCACCTACAACATCATAGCAAAGTTAAAACCACTCAGAAGAGCTTAGTAACCACATAGCAACCACCCTACAACATCATAGCAAAAAACCACTCAGTTAAACCACTCAGAAAGAGCTTAGAAAGCTTAGTAACCACATAGCAACCACCTACAACATCATAGCAAAGTTAAAAACCACTCAGAACAGCTTAGTAACCACATAGCAACCACCTACAACATCATAGCAAAGTTAAAAACACTCAGAAGAGCTTAGTAACCACATAGCAACCACCCTACAACATCATAGCAAAGTTAAAACCACTCAGAAGAGCTTAGTAACCACATAGCAACCACCTACAACATCATAGCAAAGTTAAAAACCACTCAGAAGAGCTTAGTAACCACATAGCAACCACCTACAACATCATAGCAAAGTTAAAAAAAAATACTCAGAACAGCTTAGTAACCACATAGCAACCACCTACAACATCATAGCCAAAGTTAAAACCCACTCAGAAGAGCTTAGTAACCACATAGCAACCACCTAAAACATCATAGCAAAGTTAAAACCACTCAGAAGAGCTTAGTAACCACATAGCAACCACCTACAACATCATAGCAAAGTGAAAACCACTCAGAACAGCTTAGTAACCACATAGCAACCACCTACAACATCATAGCAAAGTTAAAACCAATCAGAACAGCTTAGTAACCACATAGCAACCACCTACAACATCATAGCAAAGTGAAAACCACTCAGAACAGCTTAGTAACCACATAGCAACCACCTACAACATCATAGCAAAAGTTAAAACCACTCAGAAGAGCTTAGTAACCACATAGCAACCACCTACAACATCATAGCAAAGTGAAAACCACTCAGAACAGCTTAGTAACCACATAGCAACCACCTACAACATCATAGCAAAGTTAAAACCACTCAGAACAGCTTAGTAACCACATAGCAACCACCTACAACATCATAGCAAAGACTAAAACCACTCAGAAGAGCTTAGTAACCACATAGCAACCACCTACAACATCATAGCAAAGTGAAAACCACTCAGAACAGCTTAGTCAGAAGAGCTTAGTAACCACATAGCAACCAAAAAAATACCAAAAATAAAACTACAAACAAAAACCAAAAAACCAAACAACAACATAGAAAAAAACAACCAAAAACAAAACACAAAAAGCAAATCTTAAAAACCACTCAGAACAGTCAAGGCACCATATAGCAATGCCCTAGCAACCATTTGTAATACCACAGCAATGCATAAAAAAGCCTAAACATTTGGGCTATCTTCATAACCACATAGCAATTCCCTAGCAACCACTCAAAACACCAGAGCATTGCATAGCAAAGCTTAAAAGAGCAGTTACACAGAAAAGTTTAGTAACCACATATCAACACCCTAGCAACTGCCTAGAACATAAAAACAACTGCATTGCAAAGCTAAAAAAAAAACACTCAGCTTAGTTACTACATAGTAGTGCCATAGCAACCACAGAACAAAACTTAAAAAAAAAAACCCTCAGCAGAATTTAGTAACCACGAAGAAATAGGGAATAATGCTTTTATGTTACTATTTCTGAGTTCAGTCTGTCGCCAGTCAGTCAGTACAAAGAAAAAAATCATTTGATTTTTTTTTTTTCCTCAAAAAGACAAATGACTACATAATGTGAAGTCCCCATCCTACATTCCACCCGTCAGTCAAAAGTTATTGGTTGCAATTGTGTAATTGTCTTCAAACAGACACATCTCAAACTCTTTCAGCCTGTGTTCTGTCAGACACTAAATCTCAATGTGGGCCAGACAGGCTTGCTGCAGGACGCAGTGCTGGATATGTGACCTTCTCAAGTCTAAACTGTGTCGTCTGTGTGAGGGAGGACGTGCGCTATTTTTACACAACGACAAATTGTGAAGGAAATGAAGCGAGAGGGAGGGTTGAGAGTGGGCGACAAGACCTGTAAACTCTTTGAAGCGAGACCTATAAGAGAGAAATTTCACAAATGAGATATCTTTAATATTTTTCATAGATTACTTGATCTAAAAAAGGTTTTCCTAAATTAACTGTAGCAACCAATGAAGGCTTTTTGGTGAAGATTTCCTGCTTTTCAAATGTTTCAAGTCTCACATATGTACTGTTAAATTTTAAAAAAAAACCAATAAAAACCTTTCCCAACCTTTTAAATAAAACAAAAATCAACAATCAGAAATCATAGATCTCAGTATGAAGTCTGATTTTTCTCATTATTTCCAAGACCAAACTATTTGAGCCATGCTGTCAAAATAAATTTTACCGGTATGCTCTTTCCTGATCAAGCAACAAAAAGTATAATTGGGCATTTGATCAGTGTATAGGCTGAGCTAGCTGACTATTCGGCTAGTGGTATGCTAAGCTAGTACCCACACAATAAGTTTAGCTTGCAAAATAGAGTTTCTCAGAGCAACTGTGTTGCACAAATGTCTTGCATTCCCCCAAGAAATGTTGCGTTCACTGGCAAAATGTTTGCGTTCTCTTGTGAAACTTTACGTTCACTCACAAAATGTTTGTGTTTCCTATTGAAACTTTACGTTTACTCACAAAATATTTATTTTCTCTATAGAAAATTTACGTTCACTCACAAAATGTTTGTGTTCCCTATTGAAACTTTACGTTTAATAACAAAATATTTATTTTCTCTATAGAAACTTTACACTCACTCACAAAATGTTATTTTTTAAACTCTATTACGCACAAAATTACACAAAACTTTACGTTCACTCACAAAATGTCTGTGTTCCCTATTGAAACTTTACGTTTAATAACAAAATATTTATTTTCTCTATAGAAACTTTACACTCACTCACAAAATGTCTGTGTTCCCTATTGAAACTTTATGTTTACTCACAAAATATTTATTTTGTCTATAGAAACTTTACATTCACTCACAAAATATTTGTGTTCCCTATTGAAACTTTGTTTACTCACAAAATATTTGTTTATTCTATAGAAACTTTACGTCACCACAAAATGTTTGTGTTCTCTATAGAAACTTTACGTTTACTCACAAAATATTTATTTTCTCTATAGAAACTTTACGTTCACTCACAAAATATTTATTTATTGAAACTTTACGTTTACTCTCACAAATATTATTTAATAGAAACTTTACGTTCACTCACAAAATATTTATGAAACTTTACGTTTACCCTATTGATTCTATAGAAACTTTACGTTTACTCTCACAAAATGTTTGTTCCCTATTGAAACTTTATTTACTCACAAAATATTTACATTCTATAGAAACTTTACGTTCACTCACAAAATTTTGTGTTTCCCTATTGAAACTTTACGTTTACTTACAAAATATTTATTTTCTCTATAGAAACTTTACGTTCACTCACAAAAAATTTATTTTCTCTATAGAAACTTTACGTTCACTCACAAAATATTTGTGTTCCCTATTGAATTGAAGTTTGCATACAGTAGTGAAACTTTGCATCCCCCCTTTGTTTACTCAAAACTTTACGTTTACTCACAAAATATTTGTGTTCCCTATTGAAACTTTACATTTACTCACAAAATATTTGTGTTTCCTATTGAAACTTTACGTTTACTTACAAAATATTTATTTTCTCTATAGAAACTTTACGTTCACTCACAAAATCCCCTATAGAAACTTTACGTTTACTTACAAAATATTTAAATTCACTATATAAACATAAACTTCAATCACAAAATGTCTGTGTTCCCTATTGAAACTTTACTCACAAAATATTTATTTTCTCTATAGAAACTTTAAATTCACTCACAAAATATTTGTGTTCCCTATTGAAACTTTACGTTCACTCACAAAAATATTTATTTTCTCTATAGAAACTTTAAATTCACTCACAAAATATTTGTGTTCCCTATTGAAACTTTACGTTTACTCACAAAATATTTGTGTTCCCTATTGAAACTTTACATTTACTCACAAAATATTTATTTTCTCTATAGAAACTTTAAATTCACTCACAAAATATTTGTGTTCCCTATTGAAACTTTACATTTACTCACAAAATATTTATTTTCTCTATAGAAAACTATTTTACGTTTACTCGTGTACAAAATATTTGTGTTTTCCTATTGAAACTTTACTTTACTTACAAAATATTTATTTTCTCTATAGAAACTTTACGCTCACTCACAAAATATTTGTGTTCCCTATTGAAACTTTACGTTTACCTCACAAAGTATTTATTTTCTCTATCCCCCCTTTGTTCACTCACAAAATATTTGTGTTCCCTATTGAAACCTTTAAGCGTTTACTTACAAACATGTAACTTTTCTCTTGCAGAAACTTTAAGTCACAAAATGTTTGTTCACCCCCCTTTGAAAACTCACAAAACGAAAAATTACCCACAAAAAAAAAATTACCACCATCTAATCTTAAACTATGCACACTCACTTTAACCTTTAAGAATCAAAAAATGCTCACGTTCTCTGTTTAAACCGTGTTCACTCACAAAAATGTTGACGTTTCCCAAACAATGTGTTTGCTTTTAAATGTTTTGCATTCCTCCAATAAACTTTGTGTTTAGCTAGCTAGCAGTAAACACATCAACTTTAACTATCTTTAAACACCATGTTTAGCAATTTTTTGAGACAAAAAATGTACCATAGAAGAAAACATTTTATGCTAATATGCTATAGCTCCCCTTGTGGCAACATTGAGAGTGTTAGCATACATACAAATAACATTCAGACATATAAAAAAAGGACGTGCAAAAGCAACCTTGTGAAGGTAAAAACAAATGTTTCAGACAGAGACTCCCTGACATACAGACAAAAATAAAGATTGCCTACCTAGATGACACCTACGAATAGTACAACACACACACACACACACACACACACACACACACACACACACACACACACACACACAGAGCTATATCTGGATGGTACCCAAATCTCTCCCCGTGGTCTGCTCTCTGCTCGGGTGTGTCCACCCGCCTTGGGACGGGACAGAATAGACTATTGTTAACCTCAGAAGACACAAAAATTTCAAACAATTCAACACACACACACACGCTCACACAGCCTGACGTGCATGGCAAGTGTGAGTGTGTATGTGTGTGTGTGGCAGGAAAGACTGGTAATGAAGGGCTACAGTTGGCAGATCGTAAAATTTATCTCATTGTTATCAGTCCTCAACAAGCCTTTGTTCTGCGATTTGTCCTCTCTGCTTTGTACGTGATGTGGTGGTTTTTAGATGTAAGTGTGTGTTTGTGCGGTATGCATGGAAAATTTGACTGTTCTTTGTAGACAAAAAACTAAAATAAACAAAAAAAATTTAATTAAAATTAAATGCCTGCATGTGTGTCGCAGTTTGAATCGTGCGTCTTTCAGCATGACTGCAAAGTCATCATCAAAGCTGTCTTTGAGCCTGCAGAGCCAGTCCGCACACACATACACACACATTGAAGTCAAGCCGGGTGACTTGCTGAGTTGCTGAGAGTGTGAGAATGAGTGTGACATATGTAACACCTGATCTCAGCATATCCTTCTATTCATATATAAACACTTAAGACATACTGATCTTCAAGAGCCCATCTTCTCTCTCTCTCTCTCTCTCTCTTGTTCTGAGGGCCTGACAGTGCTGTTCTGTTGTCAGGGCTGGAGTGTGTACTACAGTGTGACTGGCAGTGAGTTATATAAGGATGCTGCTGCTCGGTGCCGATGATGTTACACTTTGCAATATATTCATGTAATGTAATATTCATATAATTTGTTGTATTTAAATATTTATTATATAAGTAATAATTCACATGCATTATATTACAGATTTAATAATTTATATTAAAATTAATAATACATTTTATGAATAAACATATATATATATATATATATATATATATATACACACACACACACACACACACACACACACTAATTTATTATTAATATTAATGTATTATTTTATTTTATTGTAGCATGTAGTAGTATATAGTATTAGTTATATTATTATGTATATAATTCATTATATTATATATTTATATAAAACAATGTATTCATATCATGTAAAAACTATAGATATATTTTGAATATAGATAGATAGATAGATAGATAGATAGAACATATATGAATTTATATTATATGAAGACATTTATGGTTATTGATGTATTGTTTTTAATGTAGTAGAATTATAAAATACATTACAGATTATATTATTTTTAAACAATTATTTTTATTATTATTAATAATGTTTTTAAATATATTGTATTTCATTATTATTTTTTATGCATACAAATATATATATATATATATATATATATATATATATATATATATTTATATATATATTATTTTATTAATTTTTTTTTTTTTTTGCAGCCATCCATTCATATGTCTGTCCACTCACATATTCATCCATGTATATTTACATTTATTCATCCATCATAATCCATAATTTTCAGTCCATCTGCTGGACTGAGATTTGACCTCGGCTCCGTTGACCTGCCATCTGTTGATGTTGACAGGACAGTCTCCATTCTCCATTGCTCAATGGCAGCTCAGAAAAGCATTGGAAATTCTGTCCCAAGGAACAAATTAGCAAGAATTTCACACAGAAGAAAACCCCGTCTCTGCTTGACGTCATGCTTCTTTATTCCACATTTTTGCAGCACTCTGAAACCCTGCTGTTATTTCCACATTGTTCAATGTCTGTCAAAAAAAGCCATCACTGTTATGTTATGTGTGTGCGCATAGCGGTTAGCCGAACAAGGACTTGGCACATCTATACAAGGCCTGTTGACCTCCTCTGGCTATAGTAGTACAGTGTGTGTCTGTGTGAGTGTGCAGAAGCCTATTGTCTGTATGCCTGTTATCATTAGACTGCAGTTTCCTATGTTATAAAGGAAGGAGAGAGAGAAACTTGTTAAATATATCTTCAGCTTTCAACACAGATAAGCTGCAGCAAAATGACCAGTTAATGTATTTCAAACACAGTTTTCATGAAAAAAAAAAAAAAAAATTAAATGAAAAGTTAAGTTCACAGAGTTGGTGCTCTTTATAAAACTGTCTGTCTGCAAACACACAAACACAAGACGTCACACACCCTGCGACCTCAGCAGAAAGGAATGCAATCGAAAATAGAAAGAGACGCAGTAGTTGGGGGGGGGGCAGTTTGCTTTTGAGGTGAGAGACAGAGAAAAGTGCGAGAGAGACAGACGTGCAGACAGACAGACGGTAAATGCCAGACTAAAGTAATAATACAGCTGACTGTCACTCACTTAAGGAGGGGTCAGGCACTTGTACACACATAAACACAAAATGACACATAGCAATGACTGAGTCACTGCTCAGGTTCCTGTAAAATAACATTTCTGCACAGTAAGTGTATTACGTTCCTAGACACTGATTTATGAGTCGAGAAAGAGTGTTATGGATAAGAACTTTAACAATCTGATCAAAGTTCAGTTTTCTTAAAGGAACAGCGCACCTAAAAATAAAAATCTGGTTTTATTCACCCTCATATTGTACCCAATGTGCTTGACTTTCTTTCTTTCATGAAACACGAAAGGAGATGTTTGGCACAATGTTCAAGCTGCTCTTTTCTTTACAATGAAAGCGAATGGGGACTAGGGCTGTTGAGCTCCAAAATAACAAGAAGGACCACCAAAATTTAATTGAGAAGAGCAGTTTGGAAGATCTACCAACACACACATACACACACACACAAAATGTTGGTTCCCAGTTTGTGGTTGTAAAATATAAAACCTAAAGTACCAATGTTAGAAATTAGTTTACAAAGAAATAACCAAATGGGTTTTGAATATGCAGAAGCACAGATAAGATCCAGTCCCCATCCACTTCCACTGTAAAGATCAGTTTGGAGTAGACGTCACAGTTACGTCACATGCAGCTGCGTGTGCATTGCAATGGCAGAAAAACACTGGTAAGTGGAGGGAAACGGTTAAAATCCATGGAATAAGACAAAAAAATGTGTTGTTTTGCCTTTGGATGTCAGAATCAGAATGCAAATATTTTTTATAGAAAACTGTCGTCAAAGATGCCATTTGAAGCTAAACACAGACGTTTAAACAGACAGACTATGGATGAAACCTGCTATGACTACCCTACTTTTAAAGCATAAATTTGATCTAAAAAAAGGTTTACATAATATTCACATATGCACTTCATAAGGGACATATTGTATCAGCCCTACAGTAACAGCGTTAAATAACCTACTATTTAAAAATGTACCTATTTTATCTCACTTTTTTTTCTCGAAAATGCAAGTTTAAATCTCCTACTTCCGATATTATAACTAAATTTAACTCAACAATTGCAAATCTGTCAATCTCAAAATTGTGAGAAAGGAGTCATAATTTTGAAATACAAACACAGTTACCTTTTTTATTCTTTTATTCCATGGCTTCCGTAGACTACTACTTTAAAAATGTCCTTTTCTGCCACCAGAAAGGCTCCACCCACAAAAAACATCATTACTGTTTGCAAACACCTAGCAATATAGACAATCTGCATACCCCCCAAAAATGCTAGATTCCTGAATGTTCTTGGAGCATTTATTTATGATTGTAATAAAGAAAGAAAGTCAGAAATTCTCTGAACAAAACGAGGATGAGTAAATGATGACAGAAGCTTAATTTTTGAGTGAAATAATTCATTGAACAGTCTAAGTATTTGAATCAATAGCAATTGTCATAATTAGAAAAGTCTTTGTATTAATTAAACAGTGCAATAACTGATCTAAAATCAGCTCCAAACTCTTGATAGGTAAATATTGATCTGTTAGTCCAATGCCAGACTGAGGCACAGGTCGCTTCCTCACCGTAGACTGATGATGTCATGCATGTGTGACTCAGCGGGGTCCCTAAGTCCTCAGGGGCCACATTCCAGGACGGGCCACTCATCCGAGTCAAGGAGTCACTCTCTCTCTCTCTCTGTGTGTGTCTGAGGGCTTTGGTCAATAATTAACTTTCTATACGTCCGTCAACAAGCAGGAATTCTTAACCGATGACATCAACACTTGAGGTAAAACCTGCTGCAGGAAGAACAGTTTTCCCGTAAGGACCTGTTTTGAATGCATTACTGCCCAATAAGGAGATATTCCTGTCTCTTGCACACAGGTTAGTCACACAGGATTTTCTCATCCTGTTTGCTGTTTCAGCTAATGGTTTTAGCAGCTGAGATGGAAGACTGTGAGTTATGGATTCACGGAGAGCTGTGGAACAGATGATGTATGCCTGACTCATGTAGAGCTAATATACATTACGTCTGGTTCTCTGTCCTGACATTGATCACTTTGCCATTTTGCTCAATGTTTGGCCTCATGCACAGACGCCTATTATGTCTGAGGAAACCCATCATCATTTTTAAGATCTATGATTATGATGATATGATTACCATGGGTAATAAAGAATGAAAGAGATACACTATTGACAATAAACATTTATTACTTAGAAAGTAGGTGGGCAGTGTTATTTAGTACTATTTATATACTATTATAGTATTTATTTATATTTTGAATGACCTTTTATTTGTGTTTTTGGTTTCTATTTTCATTTTAGCTTAAATATAAATAGAAATATTTTAGAAAAGTTACAAAAAACAAAATTAGAAGTGTTAGTAAATTAAATAAAGTTTGTTGAAGTACTAAAATGACTAAAACTGAAAAAATAAAACTAGAATATGATTTATAAAACAATAAAAACTATTTAAGTTTAAATAATTATAGTACTGTAAACGCAAAAGCAACATTTGTAATTTTTGTAAATTTTTTTAGTTTTCATAAGTTTTCAAAAATATTTCTGTTTAGTTTTAAGCTAAAATTAAAGTGAAAAAAATATTTAAAATAAACACTTTAATATACATAAGTATATAAATAGTTTTTAAGTGTAATTTTTTTTAATTTAAAATATTTTATTTTGTTTCAACTTTTACACTGTAGGTGAGATTTTAGAATATTATTTTATTTTAATGATTTTATAATAAATCAAACGAAAACGCACATGCATAATAAACCATGGAAGCTTGTTTCCACTACAGGATAAAAAAATAATAATAAAAATAAAATGAAAAATGTAATTGTGACTTTTAATGTCACAATTCAGACTGAGAAGTTTGTCTCAGAATTCTAATAAATAAATAAATAAATAAATACACAAGAATTGTGAAATAAAAAAGTGACAGTTACCTTTTTTTTTATTCCTTGGTGGAAACAAAAACAAGAATTGCGAGATGTAAACTCAGAATTCAGATTTTACAATCTCACAACTGTGAGATCAAAAAGTCAGAATTGTGACATAGAAAGTCGTAATTATTCACAATTAGTCTCTGTTATTTTTTTATTCTCTACCGTAAACGGACTCCCATAGTAAACTGAAATTGTAAACTGAGCTTGCATATTAAGAGCTACATGGATAGAGGCATCTTTTTTTCAACTCTTCCTTTAACTCGCAAACATTGAGCGAGACTAACACACACTGAAGCTCTGCTGTGTTTATGTGTGAGGGAATGTTACCAAGGAAAAGCCACAGTCCAGTGATGACCCTAAAGATGCTCAAGCACTCAATAGAGCCATTGATGAATGAAAGAGTGGAAGCAGGGAAAGAGAGAGGGACAGATTTACGATTTACGGCTATCAGACAAAGGTGTAGTCACTGATTCAGAGGCATCTCGATCATCTGAGGTCAAACACGCAAGCGGCGTAAAATCTTCCACTCCCTTATCTGTTCGTTGTTTGTATCTTGTAGAAAAGACACAATGTACGTTTTAAATTTTGTGTTTTTCATGTATATTTATTTATTATTATATAAAAATATATAATATAAAAATTTATTTTTTATAATTATCAAAATATATTTAATAATTTAATAATTATATTTTTATATTTCTACAAAATAGTTTATTTTATTTTATTTATTTATTTATTTATTTATTTTTTTGCTACATCCCAATCTGAATGGCTGCACAGTTTTAGTTTAAATTATTTAAGTAATTCAACTTAAATTAGACTACAATGGGATGTTGCCTTGGCAACTAACTGAAATAAAATAAGTTTGTTTTAATAATTTATCATTTTTTAAATTAATTTATTTATTTCTGTTTTTGTCTATTTAATTTTTATTGTAACTATTTTTTTATAATTTTTTATCATCTTATTTTTATTTTTATTCAATAAAATAAATTACTTAAAGTATATTTCAGTTAGTTGCAAAGGCAAAAGTTGAAGTACTAAGATAATTTAAACTAAAATTTAGATAAAAATTACCATATAAAATGAACTATGAACTAATATATATTCTAGTGCTATAAATCGATTAATTGCGATTAATCGCATCAAAATAAAAGTTTTTGTTTACATTATATAAATGTATAAATATAACTATACTGTATAAGTATTTTATGTATAAACAAAACATTTTTCTTAATATATCCATACATGCGTGTGTATTTATATATACATAATAAATATACACAGCACACACTCACACACACACACACACAGACACACACATATAATGTAAACGAAATCATTTGTTTTGGATACGATTAATCGCGATGAATCATATGACAGCACTGATATAAACTAATAAAAAATTAAAAATAAAAAAAGTTATTGGAACTTACATTTTATTTCAATAATGTAAAATGAAAATAAGAACTAATTCAAAATATCCATAAAACTATAATAGTATGTTAATAATACTAAATTAACATTGAAATGAATAATTCCTGCTCAAAAAACAAACAAAAAAACTTTTATGTTACCAGTGTGAATACATTTCCAGTATGAATTTATTCAGCATGAATAAAATAAAATAATGTAGTAGACCAACATTACATACTCCTCCTCTTCTGTAGCCAGGGATTGTGGAAAACCAGAAATCGTGCATGGATGCATGCATTCCTCAAAAATGACATAATATGTCACCTTTGTCATATTATGTTCTACGCTCGATGATCTGGGACACACTAATCCTAATCCCACATACTATATAGGACGCATGTGAATTGGGTCGTTGTGCATCTTTCCCTGTCACCACTGCAATAAAGCCACTCATAGAGTGTTTCCATGTCGACATACAGAACAGCTGTTGTTGTTGTTTTGATTGTTATACATCACATGCTTGTGTGTGTAGCCGTTCCACGCTGTTGAAACATGTCTTCAGTGATAAGGTCTCTTACTGACAGCAATTCTGGATGAGGAGTAATCAGTGATTCATTGGAAAGAAAAAGTGAGAGGTTGGTAAAGCCTGATATGTTTAAACCTGCTTTCAGCAGAAATATTCAGGTGTTTCAGACAGCCCCCAAATATTTCTTAACGGGATTAACTTGTTTGTGGTGTGGTAGCTGGCATGGTGTTAGACTTTATGTCTCTTTTGTGAGGAAGTAGGGTCTCAAGTAGTTTACGCTCCATTATATCAGATTAATTATAAGATTAAGGTTTCAAGCGGTTTGTTTCCGTTTTTCGCTTCCCAAAAAATATAACAGAGTAGAAATTTCATAATCGAAATAATCCACAAGTAATCCACACCATCAATTAATGTCTTGTGAAGCAAAAAGCTGCATGTTTGAAAGAAACAAATCCATCCTTTAGAGGTTTTTGATTGCAAGCAGTTGCTTCCGTCTAAAATATGAGTCCTCTATACATAGTATTGCTTTCTCCGGTGAAAAGTCGACTCGTCTGAATCAGGAGAGAAATATGTACAGATTAATCTGATGTGAGTGACAACAACGGATTGACTTTTTCCACTATAGATTATGGACTCATATTTTGGCCAGAAGCAACCGTTTAAAGATTTTTTGTTCTTACAGACATGCAGCTTTTCACAAGACATTAAAACTTCACAAGTTTCATAAAAACTTTATGTTGAAGTTTATATTTGAGACAATGATGGTTAAACCTAAGGATGAAGTTTGGGTTTTAGACGTCTTTGAAGGCTCTAAAGGCTGCCTGTAATCTCCCAGATGTTTTTGAAGAGTTTAGCAGCAGCCGTTCAGGAGAACTCGTGTGCTGCAGTATGTGGCATCAAAGGTACAACACTAAATACCAGCATTGTTCTGCCCCTTCTGCACCACAAGAAAGAGTGAGAGAAATAAGAGGGGATACCCTTTTCAGCATCTGAGTCATGCTGGAGATGTTGATGCAGAGTTTTCCAGGCTAGAAACACAGCAGTGGAACAGTAACAGGAAGACACCTGGGAATTTCAATACAAACAATAACAAACATAGCTCAGGAAGAACTAACGCTAAAGACGTTATGTGTGTATGTGTATATTAAACATGAATGAAGAGGAGTGTGTGAGTAGATGGCAGAGGGAAGGAGAGTATTGTATTTGGAGGAGGATGTCTTTGTTCCGTCGCTCCTCTGATTAAGCAAACATAACTCTCCCGTTACCTGGAAGCTGAGATCCCATAAAGGATGCATGTCCTCCAGCCCAAAATAACAATTAACCAACATTTACTGCACTTTAATCCAACAGCATCTCCTGCACCGTTTTCTGTCTTCCTATCTATCTATCTATCTATCTATCTATCTATCTATCTATCTGTCTGTCTGTCTGTCTGTCTGTCTGTCTCTCTGTCTGTCCATCTGTTTGTCTATCTATCTATCTATCTATCTATCTATCTATCTATCTATCTATCTATCTATAGAGAAACACATGTCTCTATCTATCTATCTATCTATCTGTCCGTCTGTCTGTCCATCTGTTTGGTGAACCATTTGATTAGAGAAACACATGTTGGCTGACGATCCAATGACTCGAGCAGCTGACTGAATCATACACCGATTATTTGTGATGTCATCATCTCATCGCTCGTCTGTCGGCAGTTATTGGTCAGATGTTTAGATTGTTCTGGCATTCCTTTCCAGTGTAAATAAGCAATATGTACCACATCAACACCCTTCATTAAAACTCATCACCTGCGTGCACTTATACAATCATTGTTTTGAACAGTAACCTTTACACAATTCTGTCAACAGAATCAGCTACACACGTCTTTATTACAGCTGTAGGCCCAAACATGCTAAACACACATTCAGAATGAGCCCAAATCTACGTCATCATCAAAAAAGTTTTTTATGTACATTTTTTATCAGGTCCATAGAACTAACTATTTGGGTGGAGTTGCACACAGGGTTAAAGGTTTCAAATAGTATTAGTAGTAGTAGTAGTAATAATAATAAATATTTATATTCAGCATCTTTTATTATTATTATTATTACTTTAATTTAAGTACTACTGATTTAATTAATATTATTACTACTAATAACAATGTTTTAATTAATTCCTCATTGATGAATAATCTTCAATTTAACAACAATAATAATAATAATAATAGTTATTATTTGTACTATTCATTGTCTTTTATTATTATTGGTTCGATTAATATTAATAATATCAATTGCAATCAATAATATTAGTAATAATAATAATAATAGTAATAGTAATAATATTAATAATAAAAATGTATTCATTAATCATCTTTAATTAATTATTCAAATACTAATTATAAACATTTATTAAATAATTATTTTGTTTTCCATAGTTGTTGCTTTACTTTGTCAGAATGTATTGTTTTTGATTATTCTATTCTATTCTATTCTATTCTAATCAATACTAAAAACATTAAAAAATATAAAAAACATAAAATTCCTTTTTTTTTTTTTTACATTTTACACTCTTAGCAACATTTTTATTCTTCAATGCTATTTTTCTTCTTTTTTGGATTATTTTGTATATTTTGTTGTTTCCAATATTTAGCACTTTTTATGCACCATTGCCTTTAAGCACAATATTTTTCATAAAATAAAAAAATAAATAAAAACACATTAGAATGGAAAAATGAATGCTCTTTACTGAATGTACTGTAAATGTATTTGTGGATGTAAGAGAGAAGAAGCTAAGAATGACATTTGCACTATTTCCACCTAATACACACTTTTCCTGTAGAGGTGAGAGAGATCTGTCTGCACCATTAAAGAGTCAATAAGTGAAAAAACGAGAGAGAATGACAAGACTCAGCCAAACCAATACTTCGGCCTGAGGCGGCGTCTTTATCATGTGGTTTAGGTAGGAAAGGTGGATTTTCCCCATCTCTAAACATCAATATAACTTCATCCACGCCTTTTCCACATCCCTCGCTCTCAAATTCTCCTGCACACCGCAAACATTATCATATCACGACGGCTGAGCACATCTTCCCAGACCTGATGTCACTGGGTGTGAGTGGATGTGTGTGTTTGCTGTTCTGGATCGTAATTTCTGTCCTTTGTACTGAGCGTTGGTGTTTTATTGGTATGTGGCATCACATACACTTCACATTTTCCAACATCTCACTGAAGATAGCATGACAAGCATCAGCATGCACTCACAAAATGGACCATTATGCATTGCAAAAAGAGCTCTGTGGAGAACTACCTTTTTTTAATGTTTGGTGTCCACATACTGTAGGCTAGTGGGACTACAAAAGGCTCCACAGATCTTATGCAGGGCTTTACACGTCTTACAAGGCTCAAATGATCAGAGAACACCTGCGTCCCTATTAGAGCAACAGAGGAAAAAGCAAAAAGAAAAAAAGCAAAAAAAAAGATAAAAGATATTGATTTAAGACAAAACTGTTTTAAAATCTTAACATTAGTTATCTTACAACTCATTTAAAGTTTGTCATTTTTTATTCACATTAATCTAAAAATACATCAGTCACTGTCTTGGTGTTCGAGAACCTGTAAGTGACTGAAACAATCAGATGTCAAGACCTTCTGAAGTCCTGCGGCGTGTGTGAACGTGCTCTGACCAGCTACACAAAGAGGAAACGGAAGGGACACTGGATGTGTTGGAGACGCTTTCTGTCTCGTCACCATTCTGTTTTTGTCTGTCTGCTTTAAACCACTTCTCATTCAGTAATCAAATTCTCTCATCACAACTTTCCCTCGTTCATGTCTTCCCAAGGCCTTCCTCTTCCCCTCTCTCTCTCGAATAATGTGTTCCCTGGCAGAAATTCAGTGATGCGTGTAGCAGCATGCCTGATATTAATATCTTGGTAAGATGGAAGTTCCCCTCCATCAGGTAATATCATCAAAAAGAGCCCAGATTCAGCCAGTACACTTACTGACCATCACTGTTTCCAACAAACAACAAAATACTGTTTCTATTGGACTGTCATTTGGGATTCACGGCAGCATTAATTGGATAATTAAATATTTACTTTATTTTAAATGTCTGCTACTTTTGCAGAATGAACAGAATGTTGTTAGCATTGTAGCCTAGCATGTTTGCAAGAGGTTATGCTGGTTGGCTAACTTTATAAACTAATTTATAATGCTAACCACTAGCCAAATAAGCTACTTGTTTAACAAAATTCCATTCAGTTTTGCTCCATTCAAGTACATGAACTCATCCACCTTACTTTTTTAAATTATTAAAGTAAATGGGTCTCAAACAGCTATTGAGCACTGCAGTGATGAGGTATTTTTGTAGGCCAAACCAGAAGTTTGTATCATCGTGGTTCCCTCGACAAAAACCCAGTAGGATTTTTCAGTTGGCTTTGGATTATTGGCAAAAATAAGCTCTGTGAACAACAAAAATGTATGATTCTGTTCATCATGATAATCTTCACTACTGAACACAACCGTAATGAATTTTGAAGGGTAAATGCAATCGCCAGAAGCAAAAGGCTTAGACTTCAACGTCACCACCAATAAGCTTGAGTTTGGGTTAGAATAGTTTGTAAGAGTGTGATTATAAACACAATGAAGCAGTAAAAGCGAGTAGAAATGCTCTTATCAAGTAAAAGCTTTTAAAATAAATCACTAATTACTGATATTTTGTGTCGTAAAATAAATTCCAATCTTGTTAACAAGTACAAACCCGATTCCAAAAAAGTTGGGACACTGTACAAATTGTGAGTAAAAAAGGAATGGAATAATTTACAAATCTCATAAACTTATTTTTTATTCACATTAGAATATAGATAACATATTAAATGTTGAAAGTGAGACATTCTGAAATGTCATGCCAAATATTGGCTCATTTTGGATTTCATGAGAGCTACACATTCCAAAAAAGTTGGGACAGGTAGAAATAAGAGGCCGGAAAAGTTAAATGTACATATAAGGAACAGCTGGAGGACCAATTTGCAACTTATTAGTTCAATTGGCAACATGATTGGGTATAAAAAGAGCCTCTCAGAGTGGCAGTGTCTCTCAGAAGTCAAGATGGGCAGAGGATCACCAATTCCCCCAATACTGCAGCGAAAAATAGTAGAGCAATATCAGAAAGGAGTTTCTCAGAGAAAAATTTAAAAGTTATCATCATCTATAGTGCATAATATCATCCAAAGATTCAGAGAATCTGGAACAACCTCTGTGCGTAAGGGTCAAGTCCGGAAAACCATACTGGATGCCCGTGATCTTCGGGCCCTTAGACGGCACTGCATCACATACAGGAATGCACCATGGGTGGAAAATCACAACATGGGCTCAGGAATACTTCCAGAAAAACATTGTCGGTGAACACAATCCACCATACCATTCGCCGTTGCCGGCTAAAACTCTAAAGGTCAAAAAAAAAAGAAGCCATATCTAAACATGATCCAGAAGCGCAGGTGTTTTCTCTGGGCCAAGGCTCATTTAAAATGGACTGTGGTCAGACGAATCAAAATTTGAAGTTCTTTTTGAAAACTGGGACGCCAACTCATCTGGACTAAAGAGGACAAGGACAACCCAAGTTGTTACCAGCGCTCAGTTCAGAAGCCTGCATCTCTGATGGTATGGGGTTGCATGAGTGCATGTGGCATAGGCAGCTTACACATCTGGAAAGGCACCATCAATGCTGAAAGGTATATCCAAGTTCTAGAACAACATATGCTCCCATCCATACGTCGTCTCTTTCAGGGAAAGACCTTGCATTTTCCAACATGACAATGCCAGACCACATACTGCATCAATTACAACATCTGGCTGCGTAGAAGAAGGATCCGGGTACTGAAACCGCCAGCCTGCAGTCCAGATCTTTCACCCATAGAAAACATTTGGAGCATCATAAAGAGGAAGATGCGACAAAGAAGACCTAAGACAACTGAGCAACTAGAAGCCTGTATTAGACAAGAATGGGACAACATTCCTATTCCTTAACTTGTTGATGGCTGTGCTGTGAGACGGTCAGAGCGGGTGTGGGTTGTCAGACCAAGCTTTTGCTTTTCAAACCTGCAGTAAAACTCATTCAGGTCTTCAGCTGTTGACTGGCCTCAGTGCTGGAGGATGGGGTCTTGGAGCTGGTGATGGCTTTCAGGCCATTCTACACTGATGTAGAGTCATTACTTGAAAGCTGTTTTTTATCTTTTCAGAGTAATTTAACTTTGCCACTCTTATCTCCCTATTCAGTGAGTATTTGGCCTGTTTGTTCAAGTCTTTGTCCCCCACCCCTGTAGGCATCCTCTTTGGCCTGGCGAAGCTGTTTGAGTTTTGCACTGAACCAAGGTTTGTTGTTGTTAAAAGTTAAATAAGTCCTGGTGGGAACACACATGTCCTCACAGAAACTGATGTAGGATGTCACGGTGTCAGTAAGCTCATCCAGATCAGTAGCTGCAGCCTCAAAAACACTCCAGTCAGTAAGCTCAAAGCAGGCCTGCAAATCTTGCTCTGCTTCAGCATTCCATCTCTTTACAGTTTTACTACAAGCTTAGCAGATTTTAGTTTCTGCCTGTAGGCTGGTAAAAAGGTGAACCAAACAGTGACCAGAGAATCCCAGCGCTGTTCGGGGGACAGAGTGGTATGCATCCTTTAAATTAGTGTAGCAGTGGTCCAGTATATTGCTGTCTCTGGTGGGGCATGTGATGTTCTGTCTATATTTAGGCAGTTCCAGGTGGGATTAGCTTTGTTAAAATCACCGAGAATGATAATGAAAGAGTCCAGATAATGTTGTTCTGTGTGTATGATCTGACCGGCCAACAGTTCTAGTGCAACGTGCGTCATGAGTAATGTACACACTGACCAGAATAAATGATGAAAACTCCCGCGGTGAATAAAAAGGCTTGCAGTTAATGAAGAAAGCTTCCAAATTTGGCCAGCACATCTTCTTTAAAACTGTCGCATCTGTACACCAGCCTTCATTGATATAAAAACATAATCCACTGCCTCTTGTTTTCCCCGATGACTCGGTCTGCTCTAAACAGCTGGAAGCTCGTTAGATGTAATGCGCTGTCTGGGATGGCTCCATTCAGCCAGGTTTCCGTGAAGCAGAGCGCAGCGGAGTTTAAAAAGTCCTTGTTTGTGCGTGTGAGGAGTCATAGTTCGTCTGATTTATTTGCTAGGGAGCGGAGATTCGCCAGATGAATGCTCAGCAGCGGCATCCTAAATCCGCGCCGTTGGAATTTAACGAGTGCGCTGGCATGCTTCCCTCTCTTGCATTGCCTGGAGTGTTTGTATAGGAACACAGCTCCTCCGACTAAAATGTCCAGTAAAACCTCTGAATGCTCAAATGTCGGCAGATAGTTATTTGGTGTGCTATTTCTGATGTCCAGGAATTCGTTCCTAGTAAAGCTGATCGGGAAAATAATTGCTTAAGACAGGACAAACAAACAAAAAGAGTACAAGTACCAAGGAACAACAAACCATGGCTGCCATCTGCGGTGCCAACCGGAAGTATCCCAGCAACAAGAAATATTGCAGAACTTCAATGACAGTGAAATGCATGATTGAACTTGGCATTAAGCAAAAGTAAAAAGCTACATTTAGGCTATAAACGAACTACATCACTGTCACATGACTTCAACATCCCCTCCATTAAGTTTCTGACAACTCTTTCAGTCTTTATTTAAAAAAAAAGAACAAGAAGAAAAAAATTTAGTTTAAAAGGGTTTTAGCAGTCGGGGGTAAGGGTTCAGGTTGGGGTTAAGAAATAAGCAGCGAATATTTCTTGTTGCTGGGATACTTCAGATAAACACAGAATGAGGGTTACTAACTAGTCACCACTCTGCCTACTGCGTCACACATATCTGACTCCTAAATCTACCGCATGTAAATAGTCATGCGTCTTTGTGATGCTCCATATATATCTTCTTACGCTTAACACTGGAAGCTGGAACATCTCACTAAACTGGAAATAAAGACTTGATATAAACTCACTCTATTCAGGGGCACTTTGCCATGGAAATACAGACACTTATATGATAAGGGGGTGACAAAGATGGCAATATTTGTAGATACAAACAGAAAGGGCATACTTATAATCACACCCACCCACACATACACACAAAGGTCCACAAATAGACTCTTCACACCCTTGACACACGTTTACACTTTTTTTTACTCAATGCATTCAAAAAAAATTCTCATTGTGCACCAGAATAGCTCAAGTTCTTCATTTTCTGCCGGGACATGCCCACACTTCCTGTATGGAGCTGGGTGGTGCTTTCACAAAAGGTGATGCCGCACCATCTTTGTTCCCTTTTGACACTAAACACCTACTGGAAGCAAAGATGCAAGCTATATTTGGTTCGTTTGGCGAAATGGTAATTTTCTGAATAAGAATGTAAAACCAAACTTCCTGTTCTGGCTTTATTTAGCGGTTGGTGACCCCAAATGAAAGCAGAACCATTTTGGGGGGATTTATATTTTATATTTATAAATTTGTTGATGAAATATAAAATAAATATGGTGAAATCACTTATAAATGGTGTTGTGGCATAGAATAGAATAGAATAGAATAGAATAGAATAGAATAGAATAGATGATTTAATGCATTAATTTTGCTTGATTATAAATTTGTGTAATAAATACTATGAAAAAACTAAAAAATAAAATAAACATGAAATATAAAATAAATATGGTGAAATCACTTATAAAAAAATACCACAATAAAACATGAGCATATTCTATATTTGCATATACCTATTCTAAGTATAAACAATGAAATAAAATAATCAATAAAAGAAAACACATTAATTTAGTAGGATAATTTATAACTGATGTATAAAAAATAATGCAAATAAAACATTAGTGAAATTAATCAGGTCTAGTAAAAAAATTATCTATCATAGCTGTAAATAAAACAAAGATTAAAGTTTTACAACAATAACAACAGTCTTTCTACTTTAAAATTTCACATTTAACTCTAATTTCTAACTGAAAGTGCACAACCATAGTGCACAACCTGAGCATTCTGGCAGGAAACATACACTTTGGTTCATTTTAAAGCATTACTTGGCGGCACATGGCATCTAATCTCCAAAGATCTAGTATGATGGGTGGAAGGATCTAAAAGTCTCAATTTAAGAGTAAATATTTATATTTTTGTGGTGGTCTGGAATTCATTTTAGATCCAATCGCAGACTTATGATCACAGACCATTGACACTCTATCTACAATCTCAGTTAGGAGTGTCAATGGTCCATTTGAGAGATAGTTGGCGGTAATGCACTTATAAGTCTCCGATCCACCGTAAAGCAAGAAGAAGACGCCTCACACACAGGCTGAAGAAGAAGACGCGAATGCGCTCAGGACAGTTCAAACATTGCGGTGAAAATCAGAGGTAAAAAAACTATATAAATACTGTTCAGTTTCTTGCACAGACCGATTGTTTTGTGTCTTTAGACATCAATGTATTATCAAGAGTCGCAGGGTTTAATTTTTATTTTTTTTGTGTGTATGTTTTATGACTCTCAAAGCCGTGATTCCCACCCACTTACATTATATGACTGACAGACTGCAACGGTTTGAGTAAAAAATCTAGTTTTGTGTTCTACAGAAGAAACAAAGTCACCTACATCTTGGATGCCCTGGGGGTAAGCAGATAAACATCTTTTTTTTTTTTTTTTTTTTTTGGTTGAACTATCCCTTTAAGTTCAATTAAGACTTTATTTCTTGTAATAAATACACAAAAAGAGGAAAAAGCATGAAAAACATCAGTGAGAGTTTGGGGAGCTGACGCTTCTCTTGCATTGATTCCTTTCTTTGGCTGTTCATTACAGTCAATTAAACTGATAATTTGTTGACTAAACATGTTTTAAATCTATTGTGGAATCTGTGACTACACAGTCTGGGATTTTTGATGGTGATTAGATTCTGTGTAATAGTGTGTAAAAAAGCTTTAATAGATGTATTTACACACGTTCACACTACAAACCATGTGTGATTATGGGCCGGTTAGCACACAGACAAACATGTTTCAGTGCGAGCGCTGACCTGTGGGCCCTACAGAGGAGTTCTGGGACTGTTAGGGCAAGTCCTTCTGTTTGACTGTACAATATTTATGAGAGGAGGAGAGCAAATGAGAACAAGGGAAAGACTGAGGTGTGTGTCTGTATTCCCTCCGGTACCGTTTTCCTCAACCTCTGAGGACTTGGAGCAGGAAAGGAGAGAACATTGGAACGGATTCTCTCAGGGTTTTTATAATTTGAGAGCGAGAGACCCTCCATGCTCCGGGACTTTCCCCAGAACCTTAAAACACTCCTCTAAGATCTTAAGTCACACATGCTTCCAAAATGCAGCCACCTGAGTTAGAAACACAACAAAAGAAAAAACGTGCTCTCTAGGAGAAACAGTCGAGATATCAAAGAGACCTCATGTTGATTTTATGTTCCCACAGGGTTCCAGAGCGCTGTCCTCAGATTAATGCTTGGGGATGTTTGAGTTCTGGTTTAAGTTGGGAGTTGACTGGTTAATTTCTACACATGTTTGACAGGTAGTTGGTTATTACAAAAAATCCGCCTTCAGTAAGTAGATATATGGGTTCAACTATTGATACTTTCATACAAAAGAAGGAAAAAAGTTTTGTCACACTTTAACTAGTTCACATTTCCATTAGAATTTTTTTTTTGTTTCATTTACTTTTATATCATTCTGTGATGGTAATTACAGTAGTGGAAATTACAGTTTTTACATTTCAGGAATAAAATGGCAGATTCCTTTGTCTTGCTAAATCTAAAATATAAAAATAATTTTGCAAAAAATTACAAAACAACAACCATAAAAAAAAAAAATTACAACTTGATTAAAAATATGTGATATTTACCTTGATATGTCTTTGTTTTCCTTACACATCATACGTATTTAATCTCTTCTTCTTGGTAAATAAATGCACTTTTGGGGAAAAAAAAAAAATTGACAATTTTGGTTTGGTGGAAATGACGCCTTGTCATTTTCAAGAAAAATAATTATATACGTTTTACACAATAAATATTGAAATGGTTTATTTAATTCTATATTTAGAAGATTCATATTTATATTTTGATAAAGGACTTTCATAGACTGTAAAAAAAGATTTTTCAAAGTTAAAATAATTACGATTATCAGAGTACATTCTACAAGAAAATCCTATTTCAGTCTTCTTAAAAATGTTTAATTCAATGTGTTACTTGTCGTTTGTTCGTCATTATTTGTGAAATTTACTAGCAGTTTCCAAGCGAAAATAGTTTTAAGGTCATTTTTTTTGTAGTTTGAGATTGAAAATCAGAGATAAGGGTAAAACAATAAAGTCTTTACATAAAACTAAAAAAAAAAAAAAAAAAAAAAAAAAAAATAGCAAATAGCAAAAATAAAAAATAAGGCATGGTAAAACATTTTTAATAAGATACATATAACACACACACACACACACACACACACACACACACACACACACACACACACACACAAATAAAACTAAACAGATTATGACTCTCCAGAGATTCCTTTATCCATCTGTGCTATTTTCAAAAATTACAGATATTTACCATTTTCAGGCTAAACCTTGAGTCAAGCTCATATTGTTAGTATGTGAGGTTTCGACTGAGTTTCAGTGACAGCAGGTGTCAACAATGCCGAATTACAGCCTGCCTCAGTTTCCTCTTCCCATCCAATCAGCCTCCATTACCTCTGAGGGAAAGACTGTGACCCTGAAGGTAACCTCAGCCACAAACTTCAACCTGGACCAGCTAGTCAGCTCGTAATTTAACCAATAAATGCCTCTTTACCTGGACGTACACTTGAGATCTGATTACACATGAACATAGCTTGCTCTGCACTCTCAATTTGTGCAATTACCGTCTACCTGTGTTCTCACTGAGAAGAGAGCGTGTGTAGATCTGACCCCTGAATATTTGCCGTTGGCCTCCCATTAGATGTGCACATACCTGTGGGACAATTCCTATGGAATTGGATTCCTATGAATAAATCCTTATTCTCAATTCCAGTGGCCCCGGCTCCTATGTTAAGACTAATTCCTCACTCACAGAAAACACACCTAAGTTTGCCCATCCATCAAGAACCCGACACCATTTCCTCATGCACAACTGTGTAACCTCCAGAATTACATGACAAACTTTCATCCACAAGTTCAGCAAAAGCTTGCCAAGTTTGTACTTTTGCAAACACTAAATCAAAAACTAGTTCCAACTAGAAACCCAACCTGTTTCCAGCTTTGCTGTCAAATATATGTTGCGGGGAACAGTGGAAGCCTGTTTCCTCAGAACAAAAAAAAAGAAAAGTGATGATTCTCATTGTGACTTACTGTATGCCTGTTTTACAATTGCGACTGTGTCTCAGAATCGCAACTTCGTAGCTCACAATTCATTATTTCTAAAATTTTTATCTCATCTAATTTTTATAAATTTTATTTCTCATTAGTGCGACCTTTTTCTCATGATTGTTTATTTTTTGTTTGTAAAGTTTGTCACGATTACAACTTTATTTCTCGTAAATGTGTCTTTTTCTCATAATTGCTTTATATCAAACAATTGCAATTAACAATGAACAACTGCGAATAATTGCAACATTAGACTTCACAATTGCGACTGTACCTCACAATTAAAACTTTATTTTTCGTAATTGTGACTTTTTTCTCAGTTGTTGCTTTTTCTTGCAATTGCACCTTAATATTTTACAGTTGTGGCTTTATATTTATAACTGCACTTGTTAGGTATGTCACAATCACAACTTTATTTCTCGTAAATGTGACTTGCAATTAACAACTTATGATTCCTAACAATTCCAATGTTATTATTAAATGAATATGACAGTGTCTTGCAAATAAACTTTATTTCTCATAATTGTTGCTTTTTTCTCGCAATTGTACCTTTATTTTTCACAATTATGACTTTATATTCACAACTGCAATCGTGAATTACATCACAATTACAACTTTATTTCTCATAAACGTGACTTTCTTGTAATTGATACTTCATTTATAACCGTTTCAATTAAAAACAAACATTGCACCTTTATATTTTACAATTTTGACTTCATATTCACAATTTTGATTCATTGTGACAGTTTAGCTTCTTCACAGATTTAATTTTACAACTTATTCTTTATCTAACAGTTGTGATGAACAAACAATAACAACAATAAATTATAACTACAAAAATATCTAACAGTTGTGATGAACAATTGTTAATAATTGTGATTTTTAACTTCACAATTTCGACAATACATGATAATTACAAATTTAATTTGCAAATGAGACTTTTTATCACAATGGCAACTTTTCATTATTTTTCGTGAATTACGGTTTCTCATAATTGCAACTTTGTTTCTCATAATTGTAACTTTTTCTCTAACCCACCTTCATTTACACACGAATGACTGCAGCTCTAGTTTTGGAAAATATAAACCCAAGCTGCGCCCTTTAATCATCTTGAATTATGCATTTGACAATGAATTATAAAAGTCCAGGTGAAAGAGATCTAGATTAGTCAAACTCTGTCTGTATCTGTTTGCATCTGATTTGTTGTGTACAAACAAGCACCTTTTGATTGGCAGAGATTTGTTGCTTGTTCATGCAATGGCCAAAGTTGCGGGAAGCCAGATATGAAGATGTGATATCTGACAAGCTCGAGCTAGAACAGAGGCTGGAGTGTCTTTTATCAGAGGAGTGGATTTCATGTTGGCTTTGGTTTAATCGTGGATTACAAACCACTAATTTACAGATATGCTTGAAATTTGATCTTAATGTTGCCAAACTTTCCAAATCTCAATGAAACTAGATATTTCTAAAAGGAGATTAAACTGCACCTTAAGGCCTTAGCTTTTTACATGACTGCAATACCAAACAGAGTTCATTGAAACCATTGGGTTACAGACATGAGTGATAGCTCAAATTATTATACTTATCAAGGTGATGTCTGCTATTACTTTTATACATGATTAAATTTTCCCCCTGATAAATGACAAAATATAATAAACTCCCATAGGCTCACATTAAAAGAAGAATGTAGAGACTATATCATCTGAGGCAGGACAACAAGAGATGAGATACAATTTCTGTGAATTCACCTCTAGATGACCAACACTGTGCGGTCAAACTGTAGAAAATGACATTAAGTTTCTGTTTCAGAAGAGGAAGCTAATAAAGGGGTTTTATTTATAGAGCCTGCATTAATATTTGAGAGTGGAAATTGTAATAGCATTCTGGTGCTAAAACTGTGGGTGTAATACTATAAAGAACACACTGGTATGGGAAGATCATCAATAATAATAATTAATGTGTTTATATGACCAGCAGTGGCATTTAGGTAAGGGGTGGGTGGCACACGGGTGGAACATTAATTGATAAGGGCCTTGTTTTAATTTAGGGAGCACTGATAAATACAGAAAACTTTTTTAATGCATTTTAGCCATCCATTTACAAGGCAACGGGGGCTTGAAAATGCACACTTGAAAATGGTTTTCAAAGTGCCCGTCTTTAAAAATGATGTTGTTATCACCTCTGTGTAAACTACAAGATGAATACTGTGACATCATGCGCATGTATTTTAAGAAGACAGTCTATAGGAATGCGTATGTACGCAGGTGCGTAGTGTTTCTTTACAATGTGACATCGCCAACTACTGGTCTGGCATGAATAATACAATGTTTTAGGAAAAGCTTTTCCGTTTTTAGTTCCATTTTCCATTTATAGTGAAGCTTCACTTCATCCAGAGAGTAAAAGCCAGTGTTTTGGCACTCAGCATAAAGTCTGGTCTACTTCGCAGCTTATTTTGTCCAAGTAATGCCCACTTAGACAGGAAGAAACTGTTTAATGACATGTAAAGCTTCCAGCTACAAACTGTTGTTTTTCTTTTTTTTTTCCGTAAATGCCACTTAGGTCTGGGTTTATCTGAAATTGATCATTCAATTACAATTTTGATGTTTAATTAAACAAAATTTGTGCTCAAGAATCATTAGCAAAGCGTTGCTGTCATATGGTGCGATGTCAGGTGTGTTCAAGATGGCGATGTTGCTAAATTAGACAATCTTTTTTTTTTTTTACTTTACATCTACAAAATTATTAATAAAGCATTATGTTTTTATTGAATTTGATGAAGGGGTTGTAAATTTGTAATGTAAATCTGTACATGCACCTTAGTTTTATTGTAAATGAATAATAATATTAATAATTTTTATTAATTTTAATGAATAAATAAATTTACTGTCAGTACAGACTCTGCATCTACTGCTTCTGCCTTATTTTCTCACATGTATCCAACTTGGAAACTCTGGGCTTAAAGAACATTTTCCCGCTCGTAATTACAATTTTCTGGTGATGTTCATGTGTGTTCATTCGATCTTTCTGACATGACTTGAACGCACCAAAAGTATGCCTATAAACTACATGCAAAATGGCCATCTGGGATCGTAACCAAGATGACCACCAGGTGAACTGACTAGTCTGAAAGGGACTTTGGTGTGATCTTACTATAAATTTGTAAATCTGTTTTAGCAAACCCGCTTTTTTCACCAAAAAAAAATAAAAAATACTGTCAGGATTTGTATTTCTAGGAGCTTTTCTTTGAGATGCAAAATGTATATAAAAAAATGCAATATAATTTACGCTATGCTAGTCTATTTACTCATATCTGTGCCATTATTTAACTCCCAAAAAAGCATCTTAACCCATTTTGCGCCTTTGTTGTTAGTAGATTACCCACACCTGATTATCATCACCTATGCTAATTTGCTCTGCTCTTGGTAGATAAAATTGGTCATTATGGAAATGTGCTGGCTGCATCTGTTATTTAATTCACGTATTGTTATTAGATCAACCACAGAACTTTCCACTCCCATTGGCACTTTTATGGGATTGCACTCTCATGCTAATTTGCCGTTAAGTAAATGTGGCCCAAAAAGGACAGATCTGTAAATATAGGGAGAGAAAGATATTGAGCAAACGACTAATTATGGATGTTTTCTTGCAGACAGCTGCAGTGGTAATGATTCTGTCCAGGTCGAGGCGTACAGTGAAGCTCTGTGTCTCTCTATGATCATTGGGTCAAATCCAGAACCCTGGGTCCACATTAACACCAGTTAAAGGAAAAAAAACATCAGCACAGCTTCCTGTTTTCTCCTCCAGCCTGGAACGGTGATTCCCTCATGACCCGCTGCTATGATGATCACGTACAAACACCTAAACACAGTGTCACATTGAGAAGAGTTGGGCGTTAGCAACCAATCACATAGCGGTTCATTCACCTGGCTCTCCACACTCGCCTTGACCTCCAGTTCACATCATCAAACTATCCATCCGTCCATCTATCTCATTACCAGGTCCTCATATCCGCTGGCTGTCTTCATCTGCTATTATACTCATTGCATTAGCCTTCCCGCGTGCAGCTGCTATTCGCTAGCTCATTGTGATGTTTGTATATTTAGCTGCTGCATTCATTTCCTCTACTGTTGACTCGGGGAAACACATACAATGCACAAACAGATGCTCCCCCCCACTCGCAGGTCCACGTCTGTACGCCTCCTCCTTCTGCCACCCTTCAGTTTTAAAAGAAGTGGGTTGAGAACGAAAGCAGGGCGAACTTCACAGCATGGAGGCCGTGAGCTTGCCATTGTTCAGGCCAAATTCCCAGACAATCAGGAGATCAAGCCTGAAATTCCCCACCAGCTCTTGTATCCTTCAGGAAAAAAAAGTATATATATATATATATATCCTTAATTACTATTATTATATTTTATTCTATGGTCTGTCTAAATACTGGATTCTGATTGGCTGGCAGGTATGCATTAACACAATTTAATTCACAGGTAGTTCCAAGTCAGTTAATCACCGTTCTGTATTAATGCACTGCTTTAACTGACACACACCACTCGCACAGAGAGAGATAGATTGGAGATCCCGCTGCGCACACAGAAACATTCCGGAGTAGGCTAACATGAACTTGTCAACGCTGCCCCGCGACTGTTTAAGTAACTAAACTCACAAATTGTTTGTAGAGAGAGGTGCATTGATATTATATTATATTATATTATTATATTATATTATATTATATTATATTATAATAATTATATTATATTATATTATATTATATTATATTATATTATATTATATTATATTATATTATATTATATTATTGTTAAACAAAAATATAGCATTCTTTATTATTATTATTATGAATTAACTTTTTGATTTCACAACAACAACAACAACAAAAACAGTAATAATAATAATAATAATAATGTGTTTATTATTATAGGATTTTTATTATACTCATTTCTAACCATAATTGTTATTATTACTATTGTTGTCATTTAATTTAACATCATCATCGTCATCATTATTGTTATTATTATTTTATAACAACAGCAATAACAATAACCGTAATACTTTTAAGAAATAATAATAATAATAATAGTTAAATATATATATATATATATAATATTATTCTATTTTAATATATATATATATAATATATATATATATAATAATATTATTCTATTTTTGTTTATTGTGTATAGGGTTATAATAATAATAATAATAATAATAATAATAATAATAATAATAATAATAATAATAATAATAATTATATTATTATTATTATTATTATTATTATTGTTTTATTTTTATTTCCTAATAAAAGTATTATTATTACTATTGTTCTTAAAGTATAACTATTATTATTATTATTATTACATAACAACAACAATAATAATAATAATAATAATAATAATAATAATAATTATTATTATTATTATATTTTTGCCTGGCTGATTAAACTGGCTAAAAAAATGGTACAAACTTGAGATGAACAAAGGACCTGAGTTATGCAATGGCAAACATTTTCTTTTACAAAATGTAAATAATAATAATAATAATAATAATAATAATAATAATAATAACAATAATAATAATAATAATAATAAATAAATTCATGCAATAAATTATGTACAATATCTTACTCAATAATAACTTTTTTCATTATACACATTAATTATTAGATATTTACTATAAATGTTACATTTTTGTCCTCAGTCCTGCCTAATTCTTGATACTAAAGCGTCTGTGATCTGTGGCAGACCCTCCCTCTGTTTTCAGATTGGATTTCACTGAAGAAATTCCATGAAAATCTTGGATTCTTTCAGTGAGCTCTGTTGAGACGGCGGTGGAGGGCGGTGGGGACGAGCAGGAGCAGCTCTTCAAAGCCTGAACATTGAATTCAGGAATTTTGGCTGGCCTACTAATGGAGGTGGAAAATTGGCTTTATCAATTAAACCAGAGAGCCAGACAGGACTTGGTCTGCAGTGACACACCGGGTCTGACTGACTGCCGCTCACACTCACCCCGTCTGCACAGGACAGACATCAGAACACTCACACTGTGTCTCAAATCTGACTCATAATGTATTTCAGCTGATCTAAACTTAATAACGTCACCTTATATTTGTTTTTGCATCACTACCTACTAAGTTACACTACACTACAACAATATTGTAACTCCTGGGTGACAATGAACCAGTAACTCCTGCGGCTCCAATAACGTGGGTCACGTCAATCACTCGCTGCATGCGGATAGAAAAGGTCAGCAGGTTTATAAATAGCCCCCCAGAGACGTTCAAACGCCCATGTCACTTCCTGCTGCTGCAGCAAAGTGTGCCAGCATGTCCTTGTGACCTCTGACCTCTCCGAGTTTGTGATGTGTGATTTTCCCTGAAACGGGAAGAGCTGGCAAACACCGTACATACAGTGAGACGGGAGACCAGCGGAGGATTTCACATCTCACTTTAAACTTCTCCATCTCCAGACATCAGGTCAGACCTTCGCAAATATGCTCAGGCTCTCTGGAGATGACTTCAGCTCCATGATGTCATCGTTGAAGTGGAAATCCCAAAACATAAAAGCTTGTGAAATCAGAAGCTGATGTATTTCACTTTTTAGTTTCTCTGTTGTGCAATGTTTATATCTAAAAAGATATAAATGGTAACACACATAACTGAACTTATGATTTTCCAGTATCTTATCGAATAATTCTCACGAAACTTGTCGAGAATGTGTATGAGTCATATCTCACTCCAAAATTAAAAGATATATCTGTATTTTAAAATTGTTAAATTAAATGTTCAATTAAATTTGAAAAAAAAAAAACTTAAAATAAAAATGATACAATAATAATAAGTTATTATTATCATTAAATAATTAAAATACAAAATAAATATTTAATAATAATAATTATAATTATATTTTAGTGAATCTCAAAAATTAATTTCTCTCCAAATTAAAAGGTATAAAATAAACAAAACATAAAAGATTGATTATCTATCTATCTATCTATCTATCTATCTATCTATCTATCTATCTATCTATCATAAAGAATATTAATTCATCCTGTTTAAGACCCATTTAAGATTTGGTTTTGTGATATTTACATGATAAGAAGATAATTAATTGTCTTGAAAATAATGTCACAATTATTGCTAATTGATTATTTAAATCAGCATCAAATGCAGTACAACAACTTCATGGTGCAAAAACTGCACTTTACACTTGACAATTTAAAGAAAGTGTGATATTTTAAAATCACAATAATGAGAATTTGGGAAGATTTTTGGGGGGAGAATTTTGCTTAATTCCCATAAAATCATGTCACAAAATAAAAACAACAAAAAAAACTTAATGGTCACAAAATAAGCTATGAATGAATGAATGTCCCTTTTTATTACTTAGGCATAAAATAAATTTAGTCCTAAAGTCATAGAATAAGCTTAAATTCATTTATGCAAAATTAAGGAAATTATTTTTACAGACAGGTCATAAATAAATAAAATTTACGTTTTTATTATTTTGGGATGAAGCAATCTTAATGGTCCTAAAAAAGCTTAAAGAGGTTATATGATGTGATTTCATGTTTTTTTTTTTTTTTTTTAAAGTTAAGACTCATCCACGCCCTCCTTAAACGAATAGATAAAACACCCAAACACACAAAGACTAAAGTCTCAAATCCAAAGAGATATTCTTCAAAGAAGTTAAGACTGGTACACACTCCCCTAAAACCCCTGATTTAAACACCCCACCCCACATCTCTACGTCACGATGTGGGACAATTTGCATAACACCGCCCAAATGTTCACGCAAAGAACAAAGGTGTAACTTTGATTCTCGGTGTAGTATCATTTTTGTGGAGATGCTGTTTCGTTGTGAAATTGAAAATACTTTGTTTGGTCTTCCAAAAGAGGACACGACTAGAAATCAGTGGTTAAGTTGTATTTCAACACTGTTCCAGAACAGTTCAAACCAAATATTCATGTGTGCAACGCATTTTATGGAAGACTGTTTCCTGATCCTGGAAAAGTAGACTACAGTGCTGGCTGCTCTGACTCACAGTCTGTAAGTAAGTTTTTATATTTAAAGGATTTGCCACTGACGATTCAAATGTGAGTTTTGAGCAGTGTAGAGTAGTGGTTCTCAATTCCAGTCCTCACGACCCCCTGCTCTGCACATTTGTTTCTCTTATCACTTCAGACGTTTGTTCTAATCGAACATAAGTGCCCTGTGAAGGGGACATCACAGGACATTCCACCATGATTCCAAAGTGAACATATATGTTCCATTCAAAGTGCATTGAAGTGTGCGAGACGTGAATTTAAATTGTATTTACTTACAGAAGTATATGATGTCACACTTGTCCGTCCGTGAAGACGTTGCGCAGCGCAAATCCATGAATGAATGTTCCAAAGTGAAGTAAACTTCAACAGTTTATTGTTTTTGTCCTGTCATGCCAGTGTTCTGACCGATACATGCATCACAGTATGTTAAGGGGCGTAACATTTCCGTTACTCGCTTGAGGCATTCGGCCAATCACAACGCACTGGATAGCTGGCCAATCAGAACACAACTCGCTTTTCAGAACGATGAGCTTTGTAAAAAATGACGTGTTTCAGAAAGCCGGGACATAGAGGAGAAACAATAATGTACAGTATGTGGAAAATAAGGTGTTTTTTGATCGTTAAACTGCATAAACACATTTCCTTACATCAAATACACAAAACAATGTTATTTTTAGCAACATCATATGACCCCTTTAATTTCCTTTAAGAAAAAGAAATTAATAAATAAACTTTTTATTTTGTATTTATTTCGGGGGTGAAATATGACCCAGACATTTTGACAGATTTAATAAAATTTAGGCATATATATATATATATATATATATATATATATATATATATATATGTATGTATGTATGTACGTATGTATATATATATATATGTATGTATATGTATAATGTATATATGTATATGTATATATATATATATATATATATATATATATATATATATATATATATATGTATATATATATATATATTGTGTATATGTATGTGTGTGTGTGTGTGTGTATATATGTATATATATATATATGTATGTATGTATATATATTCCAGTGTCTCCTCATCACTGGTTCGGATCGTCCAGTGCAGTGCTGCTTCCCAGTTCACGCATTTGCTACCTCCAGTGAAACGAGACAGAACAGGTGGCTGTGAGAAAACTGTTGCCTTTTTACCAATAAAAGTCTCACTTTGAGAATGTCAGGTCATGTATAAAGAGCACCCCCTCCCCTCATCCGTGCAGAATCTACTCATTTGCCTTATATGGAAACATCAGTCCAGCCTCGAAGCACTAGCGAGCCAATCAGAAGGCAGTAGGGGCGGGGTTTGTGTTTTAAGGCTGAAGCTAGAGTGAAAGGCTGCAGCGCGGCAGTAAAGCACCTGAGACACGCGCTATAGCACGACAGCCGCCCCCGCGCCAGGGAAAGTCGCATACTTACAGCGCTGAAATGAAAATGCACGGGCTATTTATGAAAATGAACACACTGGACGTATCTTACTTGGATATATAAAGCTGTTATTTTAAGCAGAAGGCTGTTGTTTTTGTTTCTTTCCTTTCAAGTGTATCATTAATATGCGTTTTTTAATGGACCGTGAACACTTTCTTTCCACACTGGAGATTTCGGATACGCCGTTAAATGTCAAACAGATCAGCTGGCACGGCGTTCAAAGTGACTCAACCCCTCTGGAATAAACTTTCCTGCAGCTGAGTGTGTGTGTGAGTGTTTGACAGCGAGAGAGACAGTTGGATGTGCGCGCATGATGAGCTCGCGGCTGCTGCTGCTGGTGCTCGCGGCGCTCGCGGCGTGCCTGCGGTCTGGTCGCGCGCAGGTAAGCTTCACCTGATTGACGTCACGCTCAGTTTGAGTTTGATTTATAGGTCTCATTTGACAATAGCTGCATTCACTGCGCGCTTTTAACTGTCTTGATTTCGAGGATGAAATTCAAGCAAACTGTAACAAATTCCCTCATAAGCACGCCTGACTGCGCACTGGCCCCAAAGTGCAGGAGAAAAGAGAAACTATACTTGATTTGATGCTTAATCTATCTGTATTTGTTTATGTCTGCAATTCTAAACTCAAACAAAGACACTGTTGGGGTTGCCAGCATTAATGTGCATTGGATGGATTCCCAGATGCACCACTGCCAAAAACACATCACTCAGTCCACGAGCATCACTGTCACTGCTTAAACCCCAATTATGTTGTGCATTTAACACTACAGTACGCCTTTAGCCGTATTAAAATAGTGCTGTGAGTTGCTATAGACGAAGGTCCTCTAGAGGGTTCCCACGGTCATAGAAAACTTGAAATTGTGTTTTCCAGACTAGGAAAAATCATGTGAATTAGTGGTGTCTGATTCAGGTCTTTTCAACGAATCAGTCATGCAGATTCATGTGTATGCACAAAAAATGATTTGGAATAATATGATACTGTCAGCCATCCTGCTGTCCAGATATATTGATATCTGCCATTAAAAACAATCTGTCCTACAGTAATAGAACAGATTCAGCACAATCATTCGTGCATCTTGATTTGGGTTGCAGATATTCTCACGTATGCGTACTGACCTTTATGGAAAGGTCTTTATGACATGCGCATCAATTGCCATCCACACACACACACACACACACACACACACACACACACACACACACACACACACACACACACACACACACACACACACCACACACACACACACAATTGTAATGTTGTGATGTTTCTGTAATCCATCTCTTGAATATCACCATTGCATCACCACCAAACCTACAAAAAACTTTATATCAGGTCTACACTTTAAAGACAAGTGCTCCGATTTGGACCGTTTCAGGGAGTTTAAAAGGTCACAGCTGATGGGATTTTAGTCCTCCAGCTGATGCATCATAAGTCTTGTGTATAAGTTATATAAGAGAGAGGAATAATCTAGGCGGCACGGTGAAGACGTGCGGACGGGATCACATAAGATGATTTGGCTTTGGGTCTCTCGTGGCATTACGTGTGTGTCAAGGTTTGAGAGCTTAAAAAAAAACAAAATTGCTTTTGCAGACATGACTCAGGAATCGAGCAAATGAAAACTGAGCCGAACAACTGAGAGGAGCCAAACAAATGTGAATCGAATTAATGACTCTGTTTTGGAAAATGGAAGATGGATCGACCTTATTGTGCTTGTGCTTATCCGTTCTTATAATATTTAATCTCTCTCTCCATGTAAGCGTGATTATCGATGCTTGATCAGACTTTTCTTTTTTTAAACAAATCCCTCTTTTTATGCTTCTTTCAGTGCATCTATTTATACAGCCTCTGTGTTTGTATGTGCAGGTGTGGATACAGTATCTCTTTATGTCTGAATTCAGTTATGGCAGACTGCCATGTGGCCGCCCTCTAATGTTTCAAGTGTGTGCGTATAGCAATACAAGTCCAAAATTATACCTCATTCCTCCTCAACTTTTCCCCTGGATGAACTATTGGCATTCCTGTGTCCCATGATTCATTACGGCATGTGGCAAATGGGAGTGATGTCATCCTTATAGGATCAGTATATGGGTTACAGCACTACACACACACACATGCACTTGACAGTGGGTATGAAAAACTTTTAAGTGCATGTGTGTTTTCACTACAATCCAAGCATCTCAGGTTAATGCATCTGGGTAATTTGGTTGTATTCAGTGGGCAATATTATACACTTTTGTAGAATTTTTTTTTCTCTCTATAGATATACTTAAAATGTTATTTTGCGAAATCAGAATTTAGTCTTTCATATCTTTTTTATCCTCTTTTTGATTCTTTGAATGAAAGAAGATTGTTGCTACTGTACCTTTAAGGCTTTAGTATGCAGATCCTCTTGCTATGATTGCTTGCTCAGCAGTATTTACGTTGTTGCATTTTGGAATGCAACAACATGTGAAATCGAGGTTGCAAAGCGCTCACATCACACAGAAAACAGCTATTTTGTGAATGTGCAATTTCGTACAAATTTGTATGATGCGATACGTATGAAAAAGTAAGCATAAAGTTTCATCTCTAAGCCTACCCCTCACTGGGGTGAGAGCAGATTGTGTGGAAACGTAAGAATGAGAAAACCGCTATTTTGCAAGTGGCCAGTTTCATACAAATTTGTACTATGATTCGTATAAAAACAAATGAAAAACGTATGTTTAAAGTTCCATCTCTAAACTTACCTCTCAGTGGGGCGAGAGTAAATCGAATGAAAATGTACGAGTGAGGTTGTACAAATTAAATAGCTACAACTAGTTAAAAATTGTTAAATCGTCAAAATTATTACAAATTGTTGTGAGACTGTATTGTCACATTTGTATGCTTAAAGTCAGTGGTTATATGCCAAGACTGTAGCTGACCTGCAAATCAAAACTCACTGTAGAAGACAGTTCATGTATGCCTCAATAGCACCCCTTGTGTCCACATTGAGAATGCATCAAAACTGTTGTGTTAAGACAGTTTGGAATAAAATGATGGTTTATGCAGCTACAAGTATTAACTTTCACAAGAAAATGTACCTATTTTGTGAGTGTGTGTGCAATTTCATACACTTTCGTGCAATGTCATTCGTATGAAAATAAAGTATGAAGTTCTACCCCTAGACTCATCCCTCAGTGGAGCGAAAATGTATGAATGAATTTGTATGAATTCATCACACGAACAAATCAAAATAGTTACGAATTGTCATGAGACTTTTATTGTCATATTTGTATAATAAACGTGGGCAGTTGTATTCACAGGTGTGACATCATATGTAACATGAACTGATTTTGGTCAGTTTAAGTGGCTGCAAGCTTTGCGAAATAAACATTAAAATATATTTTTTTATTATTGGTCAGTTGACAAAAAGATTATTTACTGTATACATTGTTCATGGGGCGTTTTTTTGAAACATTTTAGTTGGATGTTTGTCTAACTTTTTAAAAAATGTTAATAGTACTTTTGTTAGCTGGTTATATAACTAATACACTTTAATCAGCCAACTAGATTCACTTAAAATTGCTAAAATCACTTGATTTACTCAAAATGAGGAACTACTATTACCAATAACAATGGTCAATAATAACCAATATTTTTAATAACACTCTTAATAAAAATAATAACAAATTCATTCAAGAATCAATATAAAAAATAACATCAAAAAAAAATATAAAAACCTCAAAACACAATATGTCTAGAAAATAACAGCATAATGCTAAAAAAAAGTCTCCAGACTGCAATACACTATATGAAATGATGTATTATAACACATTTATGAGGAGCACTGTGTGGTGGTGTGATTTTCTGATTGGTTTGTTCCTTATGGCAATATGTTTTATTTATATATTTATTTTCCCACTGTATGCCTGCCACATGACACTGACCACATCACACACACACACAGAGTGACCTGATTATGAGTAATGCAGCTTAATAAAGGACAGCGATAAAAAAGAAACACAAAGTACAAATGGAGCTCTCCACACATGCGCTCTGTAATTCTGCAACACATGCTGTACTGTATGTACTCAATACTCTGACTGGACATGGATACGTGAATGCTATTGAAATTACAGGAACTGGTTTTTCACCCAGACAGGTGTTCTGTTCTGGTCATTTTTGACCATCTCTTTTTTCTTCATCAGGAGGACCCTTTCCCTCCATCTCTAGTGGATTTAGTGATGAACAGTCCAATCTCATCTGTAGATGATCTGAAGAGGCTTCTGGATGTAGAATCCGTAGGTAAAGCTGGAAAAAAAATACTGAAATTTAATTTTCTTATGAAATTCATAAATTTGGTTATATATATATATATATTCAGAGATATAGTTATATATTGTTATACATATATTGACATTATATCTTGCACTGGCCACCTTGCTCTCTACATATCATCATAGGCCACTGAAAAACTCATATCAGCACTACTTCAAACTAGTAAATGTCTCATCATTTGTGGAATGTGTGTATTTTCTGGGGTGTGTTGAGTGGCAAGGTGAGGCCGGAAAGAGTGAGGGGTCTGGAATGCAGTGTATGTGTGTGTGTGCATGCATGTGGATAATAGTAATATTTACATGAATTGGCCATGTATAGCTCTTCACAGGCACAACAGCAGTGACCTTGAGCCCAGTCCAGTTTTAAGTTTACAGAAGGGACACAAACACAAGGCTGCACTATTGTTCCCTAAACCAGTTTGTGTATGTGTGTGCATTTTAGCCAGATTTAACAATGTTACGACCCTTACTAGAAGAGCTATTATACCACACGAATGGTACTTATGGATATACAGTAGATTGACAGGTCTTGATCAGATTTACAGCAAGGTCCCGGCACAGTGGAATCAAGAGGATTCAAATGGCTATCTCAGACGCAGCCGGTCTTTAGGATGAGACATACAGAGACAAATACAAATGCACAGACAAAGCAAACTTGCGCAACTTAAATCCACATTACAGTTTTAGTCATATGTATGGGTTCAAATTGAGAAAATTAGCATTTCATCATAGAACTTGTTGATGGAATAGTGGTAAGCTCACAAAGTTTGTGGCCTTTAAAGAATTTCAAGGATTTTCATTAAAGAAGATACTTAGTAACCCTTACTAGTCAATTTAAGTAGAAATGCTTTAACTATACTGTACATTCCACTTAGTTCTTTGACTTATGTCTGATAAACAAAAAAGCAGACTCATCATACAACATTATAGAATCATACAATTCTTAACTGTCTGAGTGGGAGGTTCTTTTTCTTGCACTGTTTTACTGGAGTGTCTCCCCAACAGGTGAACTTATAGATCCCGAAGTACGCTAAAAAGGTGAAAGAAATTATAAAACAAGAAAAAATGAGGAAATAAATCATATCCAAGTAATATTTTAAAAATTTATTTCTGTACATTGCTAGATCAGACCTAAAAGGCCCATTCACAACATGACATCTATATTAGCATCCACACCAACGAACGATAACTTTCTGTTCATTGTTATCGCAATTCTGATTGTCAATGTTTTTATCATTCATCAGCTGGAATTTTTTTTTTTTTGATTTGAATGAAATTGTTCCTCTGTGTCACTATTGTTATAGTTGTGGTTAATTTTCCCTTTAAGGTCCGTTCACACGCGGAATAATAACTATAACGATAACTATTTTAGCATCTGCACTAACGGATGCTAACCTTCTGTTTATTATAGCACTGTAAACTAATATACTCTCAAATTTTCAAGCACTTTAATGTCGGATGGATTCTGATTGGCTATCTTTATCATTCATTAGTCACAAGCTGTGCTGTGGACTACTCTATTCTCATAGAATTGAGGTTCACAGATCCGTGAAAAATAAATTAAAATGCTGTTTTGTTCATGCCAGGCCAGTAGTTGGCGATGTCACTTTGTAAAGAAACACTAACATGTAATGCCGCGCACCACAAATTCACATTTTTGTATTTAAACAGTGATTATAACTTTTCAAAACTTGCACTTTGTTTGCATTTTCATGCCCCCAAAACGCCGTTGTCATGTAAATGAACGACTAAAACGTGTAAAAAGTTTTTCGTTGAAATGGTGTCATGTAAAAAGCCCCAAGATTGATTATCAAATCTTTATAGTTATCGTTATAATTATATTAACTGGTGAATTTCAGGAGGTTACAAGATCTGAAGTCAGCTTTCTAGATCACTAACTACCCAAATTGGTGGACGATGTTCCAAATTTTAATCCCTCCTTCATTTTGTCTTTCATTTTCAGAAGAAGATGATGAGAAGCCCGAGAATGAGGTGCACTTTAACGGAACACACAGACGTCTTCCCAGAAGCCTTAGTAAGTCTGCTAGCATTCCCTTCCTTCCTCTCTTTGTCTCGCTGTCTCTTTTCCACACTCCCGTCTCTTCATCTTTGTCCTCTAGCAGGATTTCTATGTATTTTCAGTCTGTGGTGATTATTTTCAGACACTGTGGCATCTCCATTGCACAGTGGTGTTGTGGCTTTGTTGTGTGTTTGTGCGAGTGTGTGAGATGTGCGTATATGGGCCTGGAGTCTGCTGTTGCATCTCTGTGATTGATTCTGTCTCGTCCTGTCTCGCCACATGTCCTTAGGTCACCCTCAAACACACACACACAAGTTTCAAAGCTCAATTTTACCACCCACGCTTCTTTCGCACATGTACTCGAACCCTTATGTTTTTTCTCTCTTTCTGAGCGCTCACTTTCAGTCAAGTGTGCCTCAGATCTGGGAATTTTACAACAAGCACACTCTGACAGCGCTGAGAGGGTGAATTATAGTAATCCTGTTAGTCTGGTTTGTCTAACTTCCATCCAGTTTGGCTGCTGCTATGTGGGAGTTTGATAAATAAATGTTAAATAAATGTGAAATCAACCACTGTTATTTCTGTCTCTCTCACAGACGTTCAGGTGGCCCAGCAGGCAATGTGTAAGGTGAGAACAGAAGTTATGGAAGTGACCCGTTCGATGTTGGACAAACGGAACGCCAACTTCTTGTTATGGCCACCGTGTGTGGAAGTGCAGCGCTGTTCGGGCTGTTGCAACACACGCATTCTACAATGCACTCCAGTCACCACAGAAACGCGACATTTACAGGTATTTATGCGCAAAACTGTAACGACTGTTTTTAGACAAGTTTTCTAAAAGATGAGCAATATAATAATGCCTTTATAATAATAAAACAATAATTCTCAAGCAACATAACATAAATGATTTACTGAGAAGGCCGTCCCAGAATGCAGTTCACTCTGTGAATGAGAAAAATCTTCATCTAAGATATATTCATCTTCATCTATTTTACAGAATATTTATGTTGTGTATGTTATGCCAATTGGTGAATAACGTTGTTAGCTTAGCAACATGCTAATGTTTAAATCGATCAATGTAGTTATAAATACATTGATTTACCTAATATTTATATGTACTGTGTATTTTAATGTTATTTGTGAATAGCATTGTTAGCTTAGCAACATATGCTAACATAAAAATCTAATTACAAATAGCCAATTTTACCCAATTGTACTGTGTAATATGCAAATTAGCATATCACATTGTTAACATAATTCTAAAAAAAAAATTACAAATGGACTATTTAACCTAGTATTTACATGTAGTGTGTATTTTATGTGAATTAGCATATCACATTGTTAGCATAGCAACATGCTAAAATAAAGATAGTTAAATCAAATTACAAATTGATTATTTTACCCAAATTTTACATGTAGTTTTTTTTTATCATTGTAAATATCATTATTTTGATATTTTTTTTTTTTTTTAGATGACAAAAATACAGTTTATCAACCGACAGCCAGTCTATGAGAAGGTTGTCATACCAGTGGAGGACCATGTGACTTGTAGCTGTCAATCACGTGTTTCTGCACATCCCCCACGGCCCCAGGCCACGCCCCTTCCTCCGCCCAGACTCCACCCTAAAGTAACATTACCGAAAACGCAATCGAAAGAGGAGCTTCACCGCAATGATGAACTTAAACATAATCAAAGGCTCCATTTGGAGGATAGAGAGAGTCAAGAAGTACAATGGCAGTCCAAATACACAGACACACACACACAGGGCTACAGACAAAGCCCGTACCAACATACACTTACACACACGCCAGCATATACAAGCAGAGGAGATGTTCCCACCAGACCAACCACGTTAGGAGATCCACACATGATGAGTGACACAACACAAACAGAGGAGGTCGATCATATGAAATCCGAAAACAGTGGCGACGGCATGACGAAAAAGACGCAACAGCATTATGACAAACATCCGCAAGAGGATCAACAGACTAGACCAAATCAAACGACACCACAGCGACCAAAAAACAGTCCTACCCACAATTCCGTCCAATCAGAGCACAGCATGCCACACAGCAGCCAATTAGACGGTCTTAGTCACACTTACAGCCACGTTGAGGTCATCGGCCAATCCAGCGGCTTATCAGAAGTACTAAATCATCACTCTGATCAATCAGAAGTTAGAAAACATCACCACCACCAATCAGAAGCGAGTAATCAAAATAAGCAGGAAAGGGAACAGCAGCAAGAGGAAACACAACATCATCTTCGCCACCAACACCACAGACACCATCAGCTTCACCAACATACAACACAAGCGCTTAGCCAACAACAGACTAGCACACAAAGAACAGGTCAGTACCTAGATTGTCTATTGAGTTATTGTGTGTGTGTTAGTGTGTGTGTGTGTGTGTGTGTACACATTGTATTGTAATTAGCAGCTTATGCTTCCTGTTATTCTTTCCATTTCTTTAACGTCAGAGTTAGCTTATGAAGTCAAGGGTCAACAAACCATCTAGCGCTAATATTTTGATGGCTGCCTTGAGATTAATTCTTTAAGCGTTCATCCAGTGGTCCTTCTAACCACTTTCTTTATGTCTTCTGTTTTCTTCATTATCCCACAATGAAGACCCTCCCACCACGCCCTCAGCCCCACAGACTCCGCCCCCTCTTCAGCCCCCACGGAAGCGCCGGCGGAAACACCGAAGGAGGATGAGCAAGGCCTCCATGAGAGCGATGATAATGTAATTTAATGTTATTATTGTAGTAAGAATCGAAAGTGTACGGCTCAATGACATGACAAAAAGACACAAAACCCTCAATAAAATAATCAAATTATTGATAAGAAAGCCTTAAAGTGGAAGTTTACCCAAAATTTTTTACTCACACTCAAGCTGTTCCAAACCTGTATGAATTTCTTTTAGCTGTTGAACACAAAAGAAGATATTTTGAAGAATGTTGGTTACCAAACACCAGCACCAAAACAGGAAATTACTTCAGACTGTAAAAAGTCCTGTGGCATGATTCCCCAAAAATGTAATGATATTTACCTTGAATCCATGAAACCTTATTACCTCGAAAATATATTTAAAACGTTTTTGAAAATAATAATAAGGTAAGATGTATATATGAAGGGAAAAACTATACTTTTTACTTTACACCACATGACACTCAATTTAAAACTTAGTCATTCAATTTAAACTTGTCTTGAAAATGATACAAAAGTGTTTCAAAATGATATGAAACCAACAAGTATACAAAGAGCACATTGGCACGTGCTTTAAAAGATTATCCCTATGAACACGCTTACATGTAATTGACCCGTACACTACTAAACATAGATTACACCAAAACTGAGTCATTTCTGTGTAAGTAGTGGCATCAAACAGAACTGCAGAAATGTTTTCCAACACCCTGTCTACAATTGTTGGATTAACAATGCTAAGGTTAATAGCTTCCTCCATATTTAAACACCATTGGTTGAGCCCATTTAAACAGACTGCAGTTCAGTTTGATACCATTAGTGGTGCAGAAATTACACACTGCAGCTTTAACAAAGCAATTCAATTTTCAAGTGAAATCTAATCAAATATCTAACCCGATTTGGACCTCCATCCTTTTACAGGGTAATGTCCTGAAGAACACCAAGACTTTGAACTGCTGCCAAAGTCCCAGGAGCAACCACAAAGCTGAGAGTCAGGGTGGAGACACACACACACAGGATATAGCAGAGACACACTGGAAATATCTTTATAATAACTGGAAATGTCTTTGATCTTTGCCAAATAAGCTCCCATGAACTACATTTCCCATCAGCCATTGCAGTCATTGGAGGCCACCAGTTCTGCAGTCTCTGCCCTACGGGAGTTGGTCGCCCTCAGGATTTCCTGTGAGAAAGGACATAAAAGGGATTCCATACGGACGCAAACACAGCCTGCCAAATAGTGAGACTGTATTTAAAACAACACCGTTACAGTCTGCCAAATACACTTCACACTTCGGTCAGCACAACAACTGCTAAATGCAGTGCAATATTGACTTGAACTACTGGCTGGCCAAGAACTGGCTCACATCAGTGATTAGCTACTTGGGGAAAGTCAAAGTAGCTTTCGAATGCCAATGAATGATGTAGACCTACTGTGGGTCGGGTTGGAAAACAACTATGGACTATTTATCCACTGGAGGAACTACTGGAATAGCAACTGGAAGAAGTTAAAACTGGAATATGTAACTGGAAAGTTGTGAGGACTCTAAATTGGGACTCTCAAAGAGCAAAACAACTGGAGATATGAAGCTCAGGACTTCCAGAAAAGTATAAAATACAAATAAATATTACAAATTCATCTCAAAAGGTATAATCTGTAAATTTTCCAAGCTACTTGAACAGTCCATGTTTATTAAATAGCAAAATATCAGCTGGCTAGATATGAAACCGAGGACTAAAAGCACTTACAAAACATTCTTTTGGACATTTACCATGGTAATATGATGGTATTCGTTGAAGTACTTTGGAGTACCATGTATATACCATGGTATATGAATATGGTAATCCATCTGATGCCATGGTACCGCCTCAGTACTTTTTTGTAAGGATCTCTCAGTATCATGCACATTATTTAATTGGTGCAAAAACACTGGAATAACATACACTGGAGAGTATCAATTATGAGGTGCTGAAAGCACTTAATGTTTGCATGTTGGTAGATGCACAGTCAAATAGTACCTAATTCAATATTTAAATGAAAATAAGAAGATTGTGTTTAGCTGTAATGAGGTAACAGTGAAATACTCCCATCCTGTAGGGGGCGGTATGGAGTGCTCTGTCATTTTATGCCTGCTGGTCCCAAACATCCTTCTGTGCATTCAGCTGCTTCTGGAATCTTGTTAAGCTATAAAATAATGATGTAAATGATGCATTTTCTGGCTTTTTACGTAACTTATTTATAAAAGGTAGATGCACTTCCCATCTGCTTCCAAGAGTAATTAATTGTTATTTGTTTTGATGGAAATTATTGTTAAGGTAATAATGCTATTTTAATATAAATATAATAATAATAACCCCCCCCCCCTCCCCCCCCTCCCCAATGTGGTTAAATTTTTGAAGCTGGGATGCTGGTTGGCTGGTTTATGATGGTTTTTTTATGATGGTCCTTTGCTGGTTATGATGATGGTCCTTAGCTGGTCTTAAGCTGGTCCTTAGGGTCATGTGCTGGTCCTAAACTGGTCCGACCGAAGACCATTAAGTTTCAAACAAATAAGGCTCAAGATCCCAGCTTTATCTGCTGTTTTTTTAAAAAAGTCATAAATTCTACTCAAATAAGGCCAAGATTTTTATCTGCCAATCTGGAAAAAAGTCATAAATTCTACTTTACTATCTCAAATCGGGATAAACACTACTTTTTTTAGACTGTTCCTGCTAATGCACATGCTAATGCTTCCTCGAAAATCAAAGTTCGCAGCTCTTCAAAATGTTGTTTGTGTGTCTGTACATATGGATGATTCTGCACAGCATGTAGCGTGTGGTGGTCATATTACAGTTGTGATTTGTGTGTGTGAGGGTGACAGGTCGCAGTGGTTACCGACAGTCGTCATAGCAGCACAGATGGACGTGTCTGCAGAGGGAGATCAGGTGGTGTAACAGATACGAGAGGGCTGGCCGGGAGGAGATGAACTGATAAATGTTATGCAGACAAAGCAAATAGACGAGAGGGCAACAGAAAGCCAGCACGAGAACGTGGGCAGGCTGTGGGTCAAACGGCAAAGTGAGATGAGAGGTACAGGAAGAGAGGAGAGTCTGAGAGAGGGCAGATAAGGAGAAAAGGGAGTGTGAGAGAAACAGAAAACCGATGACATGTAGGGAGTGATGCTGTGTTAGTGGTAAATCTTTGTGAACGCAGGCCGTCTAGTCTTCACAAGTGCTCAGTAACCTCAAAGTGGGAGGTATGTGTGTGTCTGGGGGCCCCGGCATAGGGGCTGCCTCGTCAAGTGAGGGTCTACGATGAGTTTCAAGTGTAAAAAAAACAGACACAGCAATAATTTCTAGACACCCCCAGACCCCTAAGTTATGACCGAGACGTTAAAAATGCATAACAGTCAAATATTCTCCACGTTAAACTAGTGAGTTGCAGTACTGTATACTACCTACTAGGCAGCTGCATACTAAATGGAAATGCTCTACAAGGGCGCCAACACCGTGTGTCACACAAATAGTGCTCCTTGTGGAAATGAGAAACTTGAATATCAATTCACACATACTACGTCCACCATTGTCATGTGACCTATGACATCAGCTCCGTTGCTGTTCTCTGGCATTCACAAATATAACAACTCCCCTCTCATGGCCTCATGGGATATTAAAATAACTATTGTACACACACTTCTGGAAGCAAGAGTGATTTTCTTCATTCATACTGCAAATCCCGTTACTACTCTTCTGACATACTTCTTCTGTCATACAACACAGTAAGGAAATAGACATATTTATTTCACTAGCTGAGTTTGTTGCAAAGCATTCTGGGACTGCCCTTACTGAGAAGCATGCGTGTGATTCTGCCTTAAAATTCTGCTGAAATGAGACATGTTAGAAGGCAGCATAATTCTTTATGGTAGAAAGTAACATTTGGAAGCTTATCTCCATCACATAAGAAAAAAAAAAAAAACATGTTTTGATAGATCATAATTATGACATACAAAGCTGAAATGAGATAAAAAGTCATAAATATGAGATAAAAGGTCTTGATTATGACATCATGAAATAAAAAAAAAGTTTAAATGCTGAGAAAAAAAGTCATAATTATTATCAGACATTATTATTACATAAAATGTTGAAATTATGACCAAAAGGTGATATTGAAATAAAGTCATAAATATGACGTCATAATTGTGACATTTGAAATTATGACAAAAAGTCAAAATAATGAGATCAAATTGAAGAATAAGAAGTAAAGTCATCAAAATTTCTAATTATGTCATAAAATTATGTCTATCTCATATACATCATTTCAACTTTTTATCTCTTATTATCTTTCATGAAGAAACTACTCTGAGTTTGTGGAAAGTTAGTAATATCTCTCTCACACACACACAAACTAATCTGAAAAACAGAATAGAAATGTAGATTAGAAAAGTACTTTTCAAGCTTTTTTTTTTCTGTGCACTTCATTAACCTAGAGTAAAAATGTTCAGACCAGGGGGAGGAATACATAAAAAAAAATATTTGAGAGTGAATGAATCTCCGCCTGTGTGTGTGTTGTGATGCATGGTGTGGTTTTGGTGTGTTTGCATGATGTGAGCGCTCCAGCTGACCCCTGGCACACCCTGCAACTTACCCTCACTGAACTCACTCACACCTGGGCTCCACCTGGCCTGGTGTCCCCTGCCCCGGTCAATCCTCCATCCATCTACACTGCTCAAGCAACCACCGTACACCTCTGCAAATTAACACGTGTGTGTGCATCTAACATAAAGTGCAGATTTAACCACAAACACATCAGTGTGTAGTGTTTGCACAAGAGAAAGGTAAAGAGGGGGTCAAATTTGCTCTAGAATCACATGGCTAAGGGTCGTTCTACAGTTAGAGTTACTGGCCACTTAGTAAGAGTAAACAAATATAACATTAAAAATGTCTTCAAATTTATAAACCTGATCCGAGAACAGGTAAAAACCACATAGACACCGGTTCATGGGTTCACTGATATTTTGAAACATTTCAAAACAGGGATGATGTAATTAAGACGAGTTTACTGAAATCATGTGACTTTGGCAGTTTTATACATGCTCCAAAATACTGGTTAGAAATCAATGATTTGCAAAGGATTCAAAGCTTCACAAAGCAGTGTTTCAAAAGCATCCATCACTACCAATTACACATTTTATAACTAAATTACAATTTGTTTTGAAACAATTTTCTTTTCCGGTGATGTCATTTAGACCAGGTATTCTACTGGTTAATGTTAACCGTATAACCAAAAAGCTGTTGTTTTAGCAAACTAGCATTCATATTTGGCTCCATTTTGGTATGTAAAACTTTCAAAATGGGTAAAATCAAGTTCTGGACCATATATTCCTGAAAAATATAACTCTGATATTTATGGATACGTCTTTGTAAAATTCTGCCAAATGTGTAGCACCATTAAATCTAACTCAAAATTCAAAAGGTTTTGTAAGCATTTTCTCAGCTGGTCTTTAACAGTTAGTGTTGAATACATTTTTTATGAGTTCCTGGACCATCTGAGGTGTGTTTTGGCTTCTGTTTTCTGTGTGCATTATTTATACATTTGTGTGCTCTGTGTGTTTTGGCTGGCACAGATAGAGCTGATAATGCATGGGTGGAATAAGGCCTAAAGTCTGAGTGTCATAATCACCATCAGATCGTGCAGGGCTGGTAACGCTACACATGGACCTGTGCCAGATTTAGCAGCTCTGTGTAAGGACACACTCTTAAAGAGACAGATACAGCCCACAGCAAACATATGGGACACAGATTGAGATAAAGGCAGCGACAGACAAATTGGACCATACTATAATACTGTCAAAAAAATCTAGTTAAATGGTGACACTCATGTCCAAATTGCTGGAGAATTTAAAAAAAAAAAAAAACTATAGCCTCAAATATTTCTTACTGGCTAATTTTAACATTAAAATGCTTTATTCTTAAACACAATGGTAATCTGGTTGCTAAAGATAATACTTATCATATTACATATCATATTTTAATTTAAACTTTGCGATATCCAACCCGATCTCAAGGGAAAACGTAACTATTTTTAAAAGGTGGCAATTTCGTACGAATTGATGTAATGTCACAGGGCTATATTCAGATTGTACGAAAATGTACGAATGAGATTTCATACGAATTAGCTACCAATTCGCCAAAACTAAAATAGTTACGAATTGCCATGAGATTGTGTTGAGAGAGATTAATTCGAAAAACGCTGGATGAAAATATTAAAATGCAAAAAAAAAAAAAGTACACATAAAATATAAGCACTTCCTAGAACTGTCTGATACAGATATATCTGTCACCAATATGAAATTCGTCAGAATTTGTATTTGCAATCTAAACTGCGAGTAATTTATTACTACTATAAGCAACAGTGACAATTTTGTTCTCTTGAGCACGAGATTTAATTGCAGCTTTAAAGCCTGTTCATGCCATTTTCATGAAAATTTGTGCAATTTGCATCAAAAAAGGTTTCTTCCTTTGATATTAACTGCCGCTTAGCGAAATACCACTAGTCAGTTTTATGTAACTGTAACATCAGCAGCTCTGGGCATGTGACCAAAAGTACAAATCTTATTGGTTCTTAATGCGATGGAATAAAAATCCTTCTTTTTGCTGGCATGCAAATGTACGTGTCAGTCTGAACAGGCACATTAACAGCTAATTTATATTAATATTTCAATTAATGTTTGTCGCACCAAATATTTGTCTTTTTCCCCAATATATTTAGAATTATTTTATATTTAGCAGTTGATATTGTTAAATTAAGTAGCTACTGTATATTTAATATTAATATTATAATCATTTATTATTATTAATTAAATTCGCAACTTTAAAATTGAAACTTTGTGATTCCTAAAATTTACGTATTCTTGGAGCTTTGCTTGAATCGTTTTGGACTATATTCATGACAGAATGTGCACAGTACTGAAAAAAAATCTGGATTGAACACAAATGCATACTATTACACATACAATCACAGTGCTTATTATTCATAAATATCTAGATTTCCAATGAGTGAGTCACATACACACATAAGATGATGAAAAAAACGACTTTTTCACCAATAAAACTGGCAACACTCTTAAGATCCTACAGTTTCCATCGCAGTTTGTAATCACCACATTCATCCCTGAATTCAATCAGACCGTTAATCTGAACAGTATCTTAACTCTTTAATCGGTTTTGGGTCATGACCTAATCTCGCTGTGACTAATGTCTTCCCCTCAGACAACATATCTGACACATATCGCATGACTCAGTGCCTGCAGGCTTCACAAACATGGACAAGCATGACAGATAATTCAGATGTTCTACTTTCACAAGTATTTTTAGGTTACGCATCCATGACGTTCAGCTGCTCTTGGAAATGTACTGTAGATATAATGGTTTCTCCCTCATTGTGCAGTACTGTGTCAATATTGTCTGTCTGTCTTTGTGAAGTCCTCTGCTCAGACAGCGCTCAGTAGAGGGAAGCCTAGCCAGCTAGAGTAAGAGACCACTCAACTGCACCATGACTGTCAGTGTGTGTGTGTGTGTGTGTGAGAGAGGGAGAGAGAGATCACAGTAACACTCAAGCATCCGCTGTGAGCTTGGTGTTTTCACAGCACAGAAAATACACACACATACAGACGTTTAAAGCTAAATTAGCGAGAACCTCTCACTGACATTTTCAAATCCTCTCATAGTTTTGATACTTAGATAATGATATTTAATATAACTTACCCGGATCTTAACTCTCCAAATATGTTAATATATAATAATAATAATAATGTAAATGTTATAGAGTGCTTTTTGTAGGCTCATCTGCCCATTTTCCACTTTCACACATGTAGTTTTTACTGGATGTCACAATCATTCACAACCTCCGTCAAGAAAAATACTGAATTAACTTTTTGACACTCAGCATATTCCATTTTCGTCCATTCTTTAAAACACAAGATTTAAACCCCTGATGCAATTGTACTTGAAAATAACTTACTAAAAACTAAATATGTATTTTCTTTTTAAATTAGATGTGCTTAGCGATTTGTTAAATCCACCTCATTAGCTTGCTAAAGCTACTAGCCGGAAACAAAATAGCAAAAAAGCTTTATACTTGATTTTCAGTAGGAAAACTTTACTGCTAAGTCGTGTATCTATTGATTAAATGACATGTTAACTTGAGGCTGTGAAGGACTGAAGTACATTTTGTCATGCTGTTGTGAACCAAGTTGTTGTTCTGGTGAAAATTAAGCATTAAAATGCATTTCAGTATATTGTTAAGAATAACTTGGCCAACAAAAGTTTAAAAATGTAGTTTTAGTGGCCTAAATATTGTCTGGAATTTTTTGCTATTGGTTTCACATTGTTGAGATGTCATTTGAAAATGTTTGCCTTTATTTCATTCTTCTTTTGTTTTTGCATGTTTTGCAATTGACAGAAATAAATACTTATTTACATCAAAGCAGGGGCCTGAGTTGTAAAATTATGTAGTGAAAAATTATTCAAATTTTAACAAGACATTATAATAAACTTATAATTAGCAATTGTAAATTTACTAATATTTTAGCGTTTTTTTCTTACAAAATTTTCTTACATTTTAGTAATATGTTGATATTAGCTAATGAATGAACGAGAAAAGAATAAAACTACACTTTTTTTTGTAAAATTGCAGAAAAAAAACTTAAGTTGACGGATGAAGGATGGATTGAGCCATATATAGTAAAAAAATATATATTTTTAGAAAGAATGTATTAAATTTTAAACTAGTGTAAATTAGATTTTTTATTCATTAAACATTTTATAAAATTTTTAGCAATATGTTTATATTATCTAATGAATAGATTTACACTGAATGGGGACACTTGAGCCATCAATAGAGAGACTTATATGAGGGCTCTTTTCACTTGGGACAGAAAGTTACCAACACCCTAGCATCCACCTAGAAACCCAAACGACTGCATAGCAATGGCCTGGCAACCACATCCTAGCATTCCCCAGAAAATGTAAAAATCTATTTTTTCCCCTGATAATGTCCAATCTGGAATGTACAATTACTTTGTGGTTTCTTGAGATAAAATAAAATGTGCTTGTTTAATCGAAAGTAAGAAGGCCACCTATTTCCTTCTCATTTTAACATTTGGAGAAGTTAAAAACCATCAGCTGCTTCCAATCCTCCTTTCATCCTGCCATCAAAACTTCATCTAAAAATATCACGCAGTAAACAAATGTTCTGTGTCCACAAAAAGAGGAACATCTCTAAAATAAAATGTGAAATGTGAATTGTGAAATGCAGTGTTGTCCCTCCGGTCCTTGGTTGTTGTTTTATTTAGATTGCGGTTGCCATAGAGGTGTCTGGTGTTAAAATACACTGATGGTTTGAGATATTTTAACCCATCTCAGCACGGAGTGCATGGTGTTAATTGGATCCTTGACCTCTGACCTTCTCTCACTCTATCTGGATTTGTATGTCTCACAGTTTTTGTTTTTCTCCCAAAACCCCTCAGCACAACTCTGTTTAATCCTGGCTGTCAATGCAACTTCCTGTTAGAATACACATTAGGCTTTAATTTACTCTCCTGTCATCTCTTTTAGTTACTAGGCCCTTTCTCGCCATTTCCCTTGTTCCCATTTGATCATGTTGAGATACTTCTGGTTTGTGTGTGTGTGTGTGTGTGTGCGCGCTGTGCCATACCCACCTCAGAAGCTGATTATGTGAGGACTTTATCAGGCCACCATGACTCAGCTCAGTACAGCTGACTAATGAAGTGTCTGCTCCACGGCACATTTATTACAGCTGAGCGATTACAGCCATATATATACACAACTGACACACCACATGGGGGAACCTGCAAATATCGGACGTGTTTTTATACACATGCTATACAATCTGCATTGTATAAAGTGCTATATATGAAAATTATTTTTTTTTACCAGTAAAATGAATTAGCTAATGAATCACATTTACCTTATCTGTAAAATATATTCACTTATATCCTGTAATGTCGTTATATCCTGTAACATTGTTGCTGCATATATATATATATATATATATATTATAGTAAACTTACAGGTAACACAGCTGCCAGTTTTTATTTTTATTTTTTTGTAACATTTATCAAATAAATAAATAAATAATATATGAACTACACTCTAAACATGTTTTCAAAAATAAAGAGAAAAGAATTTAACCGTTTTATCTGTTAATTAGTTAAATGTAAGTTATTTTAGCTTCTATACTGAAAAAAAAATTATATATGGACAGACAGACAGACAGACACACACACACACACACACAGAGGAGACAGACAGACAGATGACAGACAAACACACACACACACACACACACACACACACACACACACACACACACAGAGGAGACAGACAGACAGACAGACAGACAGACAGAGAGAAGACAGACAGACACACACACACACACACACACACAGAGGAGACAGACAGACAGATAGAGGAGACAGACAAAGACAGACAGACAGAGACAGACAGAGAGAAGACAGACAGACAGAGAAGACAGACAGACAGACAGACAGACAGACAGACAGACAGAGAGACAGAGAGACAGACAGAGGAGACAGACACAGACAGAGAAAAGACAGACAGACAGACCGACAGACAGACAGACAGATAGACAGACAGAGGAGACAGACAGACAGACAGACAGACAGAGGAGACAGACAGAGAGACAGACAGACAGACAGACAGACAAAGGAGACAGACAGACAAAGGAGACAGACAGATAGACAGACAGACAAAGGAGACAGACAGATGAGACAGACAGACAGAGACAGACAGACAGACAGAGAGAGACAGACAGACAGAGACAGACAGACAGACAGACAGACAGACAGACAGACAGAAACAGACAGACAGACGACACACACACACATAAACATACAAACAAACGATTGATACAGACAGACAGACAGACAGATAAATATTCAATTGATTGATTGATTGATTGACTGATTAAAGATCTTTGAAAATTCCCAATCATTAAGCAACCAAGACTTTATGACCAATGACTAAACATTTCTGAAGTTTTGATTCGGAGCCCAGACTTGAAGACATGATTTCACTGAAATGGCATTAGTGTTGTCTAAGAAACAGCAAGACAGTGGAAACAACAGTGGCAAAGGTGACTTAAAAGCACTTGGAGGAGTATAGCGCAAGAATGCAGGTGCTACTGTTCAACACCCGTACCTAATGCACACACACACACACACACACACACACACACACACACACACACTCCTGGCCCATCTGCATCACGTATTTACACCAAGTTTAGAAAAACAGGAACATTGTGCTCATGAAAATATCTGCTTCCCTTTTGTCCATCCCCTCCAGCACAAGACAAAGGCATTTTTCATGAGTGAGCATGAAGGATGTGTACTCAGACGTTTGGGGAACTCAACATGAAAAACAAGTTCATGTTTACGCGTCAACATGAAAAACAAATTTATGGGTGACCCCATTTGTGCGCTTCACGGTGAGGGTCACAGTGCCGCAACTCACCATTAAAATTGTTTGTGGCATGTTTGTGAGTGCATGTGTGTGCGTGTGTGTGTGAGTGTGTACGCTGATATTTGTCCCATGTTTTCCATTTCTTGGAAAGGAAATGGTACCTAGCGACAAGATGAAAACACAGGAAGTGCAAGCTGAGTTCCTCACATTCCAGCATTGTCTCTATGTGCAGACACACACACACACACACACACACACACACACAGACTCATTTGTAAACTACAAAGCAAAAGCATACACACATAGCACCTGTATGATGATAAACATCACAAGTCTTTCCTAAGGGCTGCCGATTTAATATTAATGTTATTATATTATATTATATTATATTATATTATATTATATTATATTATATTATATTATATCTAAAATAATGTTAATTATAAAATTTGATTTGCTCATGTTCTTGCATCTGAACCAAAGAACCTCTGATTTAGATATTTTGTGTGTAAATATAAACATTATTATATTATATTACATTATATTATATTATATATGAAAACTTCATAATATTTAATATCATTAACAAACCACATTAGCATCTCAAATTTGCTTATATTTAACTATGTGAACCAATAATATGTCCATCTAAACCTTGAATTTGCATATAATGCTCAGGTCATCAGCATAACGAATGGATGATGTCACATTTAAGTCTTTTTAATGAAGTTGACCCCGAGCCCCGTTGCCACACACACACACACACACACACACACACACACACACACACACACACACACACACACACACATCATGCATTTCTGCTCATTTTAATGGAAAGCAAATCTCTGTGGACTTGCATAAGCCTATGATCTTTCTCTATCTCTCTCTTCTGAGTACTGTGAGTGATGTTATTTTCTTAAAAAAGCCTCAAGTGAAGCATCTGTTCTCTCCTCATTATTTTCACCTTTTCTTTCTGTGACAATAATTAATCATAAATTTTTGCAAAGGACACTCAAATCAGAACTCCTTTGAGTTGTTTATATGATAACCATTCTAAAAAAACTTTTTTTTTTTTTTTTTGAAGAATTAGTGTACTGGATTGCCTTGGGTCAGAAACTTCAGCATAGCACACTAAAAACAACATGGCCAGTGGAACACTTTAGAACTGTGTGATTTTGCTACTAACACCCTAACAACTGCATGTCAATGTGATAAATAAAACACTTATCCCAATGTGCTAAAAACACTGCCAGTGGAACACTTTAGAACTGTGTGATTTTGCTATTGCAACACCCTAGCAACCAACAATAACAACCTAGCAACTGCAGATCAACATGCTAAAAACCACTTATGGACATACTTTTACAGCACAGCAATGTGCTAAAAACCACTTACAACATGTTATCAAATGTATAACACCCCGGCAACCACCCAGAACAACCTAGAAACCAGAACATCGTTGCAACACCTTGGCAACCATTTATCACAACACAGAAACTGTATAGCAATGGGCTAAAAACCACTTAGAGCACCTTGGCAACCATATAACACCCTGCCAACCACCCAGTCCAACATAGAAAACCAAAGTTTTCAGAACCACTCAACCCAAATCTTTGTACCTGCACAGCAATGTGCTATAAACACTTTGATACCTTAGCAACCACATAACAACACCCTTGCAACCACCCCGAATACCCTAACAACTGCATTCCAGAATGCTAAAAAAAAAAAAAAACACACAATGTATTAAAAAGTCACATAATAATACCCTGGCAACCACCAACAACAATCTAGCAACCACAGAGCAATGTGCTTAAAACCACTCAATACCCCCTTCTGCATAGCAACATGCTAAAAACACCTAGAAAATCATATCTACTGCATTACACCTTAAAAAACACCCCAAACACCCTAGCAACTGCATAGCAATGTGCTACAAACACATAGAATGCATTAGCAACCAGCTAACAACACCCTAGAAACCACTTAGCAACCGCATTATCCCCTTGGCAACTACGTAGAATAGCAACATGCTTAACGACCAGCTGAAACACATAGAACACTTTATCAACCACATAACACCCTGGCAACCACCAAGAGCACTCTAGTAACTTCAGAGCAAAGAGCTAAAAGCCACTCATAACATCCTTGCAACCACATAACACCCTGGCAACCATCAATAACTTCCTAGTAACCACAGACCAATGTGCTAAAAAACACTCCGAACATATTTGCAACCACACAGCAATCCCCCTGCAACCACAGCACAGAACATAAAAACTGCATAGCAATGTGCTAAAAACATTTTCAACTGCATAAAAAACCCTGACAATCACCTTGAACACCTTAGTAACCCCATAGCAACACCCTGGCAACCACCCAAAAACCCTACCACTGAAATAGCACATTTTTGGTATAGTTTTTTCTTACAGTGTCTGATCCCTGACAACATGATAACACTAACGAGAGAAATCATTAAGTCATTAGTCTCATTAGCTAATTGTGTCTTTCCGTGGCAAATGGACCCATTTACATGACAAATCACACGAACACACTCACAGTGAGGAGGTCTTGGAGCACCAGACGACCCTCATCAGTCTTTCTGCAGCTATATAAAGAGCTGTAGTCCATCACCATGATGGAAAACGAGCATTCATGAATACTGCATGCGCACCCTAACTTTAGCACTGAGAACAGCTAGAGGCTACAAGGAGAGTCCGACCTCAAATTTAGCTACAACAAGCACAACAACATTAAAGACAACAAAACCATCAACAGGAATAACAGAAAAATCAAAAGCAGTTGTATATTTCCATAAAGGTAACCTTTCATGTCAAAAGTCAATCCAAGAGTAATGCTAACTGGCTAATGCAAATTTGTTGTACTCTAGATTACTTGTTGTAATCAAACAAGTGAAATGATAACAATGACATTGAAGAAGGGACAACTTAAACCAACCACAACACCCTAGCAAGTAGCAACTGCATAGTAATGTGCTAAAAACCAACAAGAACACCTTAACAACCACATAATGACACCCTGGCAACCAAATAGAACAACAACAACAACATAACACCCTGGCAATAATCCAGAACCCCCATAAAAATACCTTAGTAACCAATATTCTAGTAAATACATAGTGTTGTGCTAACAAATAAAATAAAATGCTCAAAACAAAGAAGCAACACCCTGGCAACCAGCTGGAACATTCCATTACCTGCATAGCAATGAATAAAAAACTCCTAGAACATCTTGGCAACCACCCAGAATCCTTTGCAGATGCATAGCATTATGCTAAAAATGCTCCAAACTACTTTACTTAGAATACCAAACTTAACCACATTTAACATTCTACTTAGAATACCATAGCAACCACATAATTTGGCACTTTGGCAACCAACCAGAACATCCTAGTAACCACATTTAACATTGAGCTAAAAAACACTCAGAGCAATGTAACAACAACCTGTTAACCAACTGGAACATTCATAGCAATGGGCAAAAAAAAAAAAAAAACACTCTAAGAACACCTTAGCAACTGCATCAACAACTTGGCAACCATGCCGAACCTTTTGCAGCTGCATAACAACATGCTAAAACAAGCTCAAAACAACTTAGCCACACTTTGGCAAATAAACAACACTATATGCTTCACAATCTACATCTATTTGTTCAGTATAAACTAGAATACCTTAGCAACCACATAATACCCTAGCAACCAGAGAGAGAGGAAAAAACATTCAGAATACCTTTGCAACTGCATCTCAACATACTAAAAACACTTAGGACATCTTAGCAACTGCATAACACCCTGGCAACCGCCTAGGTGTTATAGTGTGGTTGTTATATTCCCACCTTAATGTCAACCAATCCTCACTAAAACAAAAGCAGGCTCTCAGAAAACAGCGAGAGGAATGCAAAATGAGTTGAATGGAGGCCCGTAAAGGTACATCAGAAGATTTTCTGACTGTCACTACATGCTTGAGTTTGGAGATCAGCCAAAATTCAGTCGTGTTCGAGGCCTATGACAGGTCTCAGCACAGTTCATGAAGGGACCCCACCTCCAACAGAGAGCGAGAAGAAAGCGGCTCTTTCTCTTTCTTCTAAATGATTCTTGCACATCTTGCTTGTGAATGACAGTCCTGCAGATGGAGAGAGAGAGACATACATCAGAAAGATAGAGCAGGGAGGAATGTATCGCTGAAGGGCTACTTGCACTCCTCTTTTATTCTTTCTTCTGATAGCCAGCTCAAGCCAAAAAAGGAGGGAGAAGAACCGATGGAAGGGATTCAATTAGATGAGTTTAAAAGACCATATGCTACACTTTTGTAGCATTTTTCGCAATAAAGTTAATTTATACCTGCGTTCATGCCATCTCATAATTACCATAATTCCAAAGACAACATGCAGCATTCTAGTCAGAGCTGTTTCTCGGACTTGGAGGTAGTGCCTAAGTAGTGTCTAAATGAATCTGGTGGCAGTCAGGTGGTTACATGGTCCAAGTCAGGGATAGGCAACTCCGGTCCTGGAGGGCCACTATCCTGCAGAGTTTAGCTTCAGCCCTCATAAAAACTCACCTTCCTATATAAACCCAGCAATACAGAAAACACCCATTACCTAAGTTAGGTGTGTTTAATTAGGGTTGGAGCTAAACTCTGCAGGACAGTGGCCCTCCAGGACCGAAGTTGCCTATCCCTGGTCCAAGTTGTCCCAGCTTACAAGTTGAAGCAATGAGTTCTTCGAGCATGTGAGTGCTTTGGCATTTATTGCGTTGCTATAGAAACACATAATTTTGAGTCCAAGGACTTAGAGCAGCTCTGAGTAGAACATTATGTTTTGTCATTTCGGAGTTACGGTAATTAAGACATGGCATGAACACAGCTTATAATACAGTTTTTTTTTTTTTTTTTTCCAACTTCACCTACAGTCACAATGCTAGGAAAAGCCAAGATGCAGAACATGTTGATTCTCCAATTAGGAGAACTTTTCTGCTCCATGCGGTGACATTATACCAAAATCCAGTTATTCCAGGATTTTATTGACAAAAAATTTGGGGGTGCAAATTGGGCTTAAAATCTTCAAGTGCACGGCCAGCCTTATCTGACACACACTTTTGAGGTCTTGGATTCTTTACTAATAATCTGATGAGTTTAATCAGGTGTGTTTGATTAGGGAGATATCTAAAATAAGGGTTCTCTGGGACCAGGATTGGGAACCACTTCTGTAGCCTAATGATAATACATTGGTGCATTGGGGCAAGATCTTTACCAAATCCTGTTTTTCATGAAATATCGCTGTAACAAGCTTCATGGGGGCACCAAACAAAGAGAAATGGAAAAAGGTGAAATGGATGGTGGTTGATGAAAACGGGGTAAGAGGGGAAGGCTGTGAATAAAATGGAAAAAGGAAAGATGGGAGAGGGCAAAACAGATGGGATGATGGTGGTAGTACAGTTCAAGGGTAGCTGTGAGTGATAGATCTAAAACAGGTCGTGAGAGGCATATAGGGGGACGGGTGGGAATTAAAGGAAGGTACGACGAGGGTCGAGACTTTGGGAGATTGAGAGATTAAAGAAGATGTGCACGAAAATGTGAAAGTGTAACTGTAGGAGATGAAATTGTTGAGAAGAGGATGCACCTGATGGAGGACAGGAATGAGGAATGAGTGAAGGTGTGGAGAGGTGGGCCATAAATCCTGAGGGGAACGTGGCAAACAAAGCTGTTTCAGAACAAGCCAGATGTGAAAGACAAAACAAGAAGGAATTGAACTTCAGAGTGTAACTTCTCCTGCAGTGTTGTCTATGAACTTTTAAAGCATAGATTTTAGCACAAATCCTGCGGGATATTGGGAAGAATTTACATGCAACTATACATGCCAGGTGTGGAAGATGCAGGTGAGACTTCCATTCTTCAGACTAGGTGACACACAAACAGCAAATTTAAAAGATTATTTTGATTGAACTCAGCCTAGTTGTAATAGTGAACCTGTTCTGTCGTTCATTTTTATGGAGCGTGACAGAATACCGCATTATCTCTGCCTCTTTATTTTTGTGCAGGCGCAACGTTGTTCAAATGACAGCTGTTTCCTCTGACAAGCAGACCTTCACTGCCTGGAGAAACAGATGCACATGTACAGAACATCTCGAAATGAGAGAGTGAATGGTAATCACTCATTCTTAAGAGTCGAACAGCTGTTCACTACACACGTCTACAGTCATTCAGAAAACACACAATGAAAGAACAGCCAAGGGGTGACAAAACAAACAGTGCTCTTCAGAGTGGTAGAGAGCTATGTTTAGAAATCAAAAGAGCTGAGATAACACAAGAACTTAAAATTATTTGTATTTGAGGGACACTTTTCTCCAAAGAAGCTTAAAATATGTTTATCAGTACATGTCGTCCCCAGGAACCGAACCCACGACCTTGGCATTGCTAGCGCAATGCTCTATCAGCTGAGCTAAAAAAATCAAATCAGCTGTAGGTCTGAAGCTTACCAACATTTTCAATGAGAAATTCAAACTGGAATCTCAAACCTTTTACTAGCAAATCTGAGCACAATTTGAGAAAATAGTCAGATCTCTTCCGAAACTTTAGAGCAGTAGCTCTCAGCAACCTTCCAAGATGACTTAAAATGATCCAAGACTAGAAAAAACAAGCACTAAAAAAGAGATGAAACAACTAAAATCATGGTAATCCTTTTTTAAATTCACCCCTTAACATCAACCAGGGTTCCTACAGTTGTGAGAAAACCAGGATATTTGAGGTAGCTTCATTTTAAAAGTATGAAGGTATGACCAGAAAAAGTCATGTCATTTAATAAAATGCTAAAACCTCATGGGTTTTTCTATAATGAACACAGCATTTCTTCTGGTTATAGCAAGCTCTAAAATATTTTAGAGTATAAATTGTGAGTAAAAAATTATTTTACAGTTTGTTATATTTGGCAGACAACTACATTTCAGTGAGTGAAACAATAATGTGTTCAAAAACTTATGAAGCAAAGTGTCATTCAGGGGTGTTCAGTCCTGCTCCTCCAAAACCAACCAACGTGCCCCAGCACACTTGCCTGAAGGTTTCTAGTAATCCTGAAGATCTTGATTAGCTGGTTCAAGTGTGTTTAACTGGGGTCAGTGCTAAACTCTGCAGGACGGCTGCTCTTGATCTCCAGGAGCAGGCTTGCACACTCCCGGCATCATCCAAATTCCTAAACTACAGTAGATAATGTAGTACTATACTACCCTCTGGTGGTCACTACAGAAACATCAGCCACAAGTTTCTGTAATTTTCTAAGAACATGGGAAAAACTGGGTCTTGGAAGTTGGAGGTTCATGGCTGGAATGGACCATCTATTCCCATCACATTCCCAGTGGAACACAAGGACACAAGGCATGGATCATCAACATGCAAAATCACTCGGTTGCCCTCGGTTTCATGGCTGTGGTTACTGGCATCAGTGGTGAATCGCTGCTTAGAAAAACAAATCATTGGCTATCATATTCATCTACCAATCGTCTCTAATTATGTCTTTATACAGAATTTTACGACTTCCCTTTCCAGAAATTCCAGAACGTTCCAGGAATAGAGCCTAGAGTTTACTTACAATGAGGACAACTGTGGATCAGCATTGATGATATCAGGATCCTTCAGTTCGGTACAGCAGGGGAAGTGGTCCATCTGGGGATCCTATCGGTAAACATCATGTTCACACAGTCAGCTTATGATTGCGTACTACGTTTAGAAGATTGTAGGCCTCATTTATATCTAGTATTAATGATGTGACAAGAAGTTGATATTGATAAATACAAGTGCCCTACAAAAATCTTGTCCAGTCAATTGCAAATAGTGTAAATCCTAGTGTCATAAGTCGAAGGGCCACCTACTTGCATGTCAATCATCTTTTGTACCAAAACAAGGGTTTTAAACTTTGTTGGTAATGTCTGGCTTAAAAAAAAAAGTAGGTAGTCATGAAATCATTGATGCAAAAAACATAAATATATGTCGCTACTTCCATTTCATTATGATTTTAATACCAGATGTAAACAAGGTCATAGTGAGATGTGAGATGGGGTCTAAGATACCAGCTCAACCTACCTGTGACACTTCTGAGACTTTGCTGTGGACAGGAGAGGGAGGAGACACGTCCCATTCTCTCAGGCTTCTGAAGAGAGATGACAGAGAAATCTTTCGTCTTGTGTTACATTTTAAATTTCCATTTTCTGTCATTGCAATTGACCCTTTGCCGGGGGATTGATTGACATGCGATCTGACCAATCATAACGGCGAATCTGCCATTTTGTCTGACACACAAACCAGACAGGAGAGTAGATTAATGTTGGTGGACTTAAATATGAAAAATGGTGTGTATTGACATCTTTCCGTAGTTGAATCAAGATACCTTCTGATGTTCATTCATGTTTATTTTGTGATATAACTAGTAAAGAGTAAGAGATGATCGGTTCGTGTGCTGCTTGAACTGAGGCGCTACAGAGATCTGTCACAACACACAAAAAAAAGCCACAAAATGGTATTTATTTTTTGAATTTCTTTAAAAAAAAAATTAAAGCTGAGTTGCCTCTTGACTGTCAGTGCATTGACAATGTCTTCTTTGCTCTGCAGTGTATTTTTCACTGCATGAGAACATCATGTCACATTACAGCGAACCTGAGAACGATACTCTGAGGAACCCTTGAGAGAACACTCTGATATAGCAAACTCCATCTCTCCATCGGAGAGAAAGATGCTCTTTACATCCACCTACAGACAAAGATGAAGTTAACATACATGCGTAAGAGAATGAAAGTGGGTGTTTGTACAGATGTGACGCTTTTGACCTTGTGGACTGTTGGAAGATACCGTAAACTCTCTTAAAACACTTTTTTGCAAACGTATTTATTTGTCTACTGATAATGTCCAAAAGTGGATATGTTGTCTCCTTGGTAAACAAGTAAACTAAATTTTTTTTCATTTTTGTGGAAATGGCAAATTTGGCTTAAAAACGGATATTAATCATTTTTACATAATGAAAGTAGAAATTAAAATAATATATATATATATATATATATATATATATATATATATATATATATATATATATATATATATATATGAAGACGTGGTAAAATCTGTAGAGGTTTTGATTAAACAGCTTTCTGGAATATTTGATTCTGATTAGTCAATCACAGCATTCAGCAGGCATGTATTTTTAAAAGGGGGTTTTATTTGTAGAGGTACAAACTGTGTTTGTAAGAGCGGATCACTTTGGTCACCGGCGTTGGCGTGAGTTGCACCTGCAGCATTCCAGGCTCAAAGACACTGAAGACACCAACTATCCTGAACAAATCTCCTTCATTTGTGACCTCCACCTTCTCAACACAGCACCACTCATAGAAAGATCTCCCCTGTCAGAGCTAAAGACATCCTACACACATCCAAAACTCTCTCGAACACTCACATTGCAGTGGAGCATGTCCAGTAGGACAGCGTGTAGCTGATGTACTGGGACAGATCTGTCTTGAGATCCCAGCTACAGCTCAAATTATTCCCGTCGCTGAGCACGCAGTTTAGGTTAGATGGACCAGGGAGAGAGTCTGAAATAAATAATGGTCAATAATACTCCAGGACACTAGGGGGCTCCACTTGCCTGAAGATAACAGACTTTCGCAGGGTTTCTCTTTATACTCACACTCAGATATCAGTTCTGGTCTGTCAGTCAAGACCTCAGTTTTATTCTCCTTAACTTCCATGTGTTTCTATGTTGGTTTGGTGTGAGTTTTCCCGCCTTTTTCACCATTAATTATTTCACGATCAATTTTGAAATGAATATTAAATGGTTAAATATATTATCAAAAATTTTACATTAATAATAAAGTCATATTATATTATATTATATTATATTATATTATATTATATTATATTATATTATATTATTCGAATAATTTACTTTTTACATAAAATATAAATCATTCCCTTTAAAAAAATCCTGTGACTGTGTAAAAAGCATTACTTAGACATTACATTATTATTTTAATAAAAATAAGGAATAATTTACTTTTTACATAAAATATAAATCATTCCCTTTCATCATGGTATATATTTTTTACCTAAAAAACATAATTTACAATATTTTGCCATAAATACAGGATCCTGTTGACTGTGTCTCTGGTCAAAAATAAGCAATTCCTACTGCTAAACATTACATTATTTTATAGTAGAAAAATTACATGTAAAAAATTTAACCAAAGAAGGCAATAATTTTTTACATTTTTACAGGTATAAATACTTAAATTAGTACCTTAGTATTGATTAATTACTAACACAACTGTATTATTTTCCTATTATTACTCTAAAATTACCATTTCATGTAATTCTATGTTTTTTATTACTTTTCTCTAAAAACATAATTATTATTATTCCTATAATTGGTCTCTATGCAGTGCTCCAAAAACAACAGAACAAAGTATACTAGAAATGTGGTCACTTGGACCCATGTGGAACAGAGAGAGCTGAACAAGAGGATCGAGTGGATATGAGTGCGGTAATCATTACGGCACTCCAAAGACTACAGAGCAAAGGATTCTGGGAATAGAAGACATGGTAAAAGCTAATCATGCCTAATGATACTTAAACACAAACAGATTATAGTAAAACATCCCGAACCTGGAGTAAACGAAAAGAGTCAAGGAGGAAGAGATGTCTGGACACATGGAAAATCCTGAATCGATGAAGCCGAGGCTCTGCTGGTCATACTGACATCCTTCTGTGTTATGAACTTATTTCAGCCTGTGCCAGCTTGCCCACAAGTTTTTTTTTTTTTTTTTTTTTTTTTTTTTTTTTTTTTTTACTTTGCTTTGCTTGCAGATATCAGTGTCCCATATGATTTCTTCCCCAAATTTAGAAGGTAAAACTACATAAAAAAATCTCAATATGCCAGTCTAATATCTATTATAACGAATATAGGAACACCTATATTATATTATATTATATTATATTATATTATATTATATTATATTATATTATTTATATTATATTATATTATATTATTTATATTATATTTTCTGTTCTATTTTGAATTTAATATTTAATATTTAATATTTTAAAAACTCCATTGATATATTAAAATAATGGCATATTATTTTAAATTATTAATTCAATTGCTTTAATATACAAATATAAAATATTAAAATGAATAAATATTGAAACATTACTATTATTATTTTAATATTGTTGTATTACTAATTTAACCATAAAAATATGATATAATAATATTCCTTATGTTGTATTCAATGCATAAACTTAGTTTTATATGAAACTGAAATTTCAAATTCTATTTAAAAACATTGAAATGAGAATGTAATATTATATTATATTATTAATTAATTGATTAAATGTTTCAAATATTCAAATTATTAAATATTAAAGCATATTACTAATTTAATATATAATATATCTTATTTCTATTCTATTCTTGATTCAATGCATTTAAACATTTTATATGAAATTATAATAAATACAAAATTGATTAAGATAAAAAATAATAAGAATCACTAAAATATATTTAAATTATTGTGTATTATAATATTAATTTCTTATATGTTTTAAATATATATAATAATTAATTTATTAATTGCATTATTGCAATATTACATTAAGAATAGAAAAGAATAGATTGTTTGGAACAATTACTCATTTTATATTATATTTATATTAAATTACATGTTTTATATGATTTTAGTTGTCTAGTTTACTACCACATGAAAAGAAATAATAAACAAATGATTTGAGGTATCATTCATATCCGTCGTACAGTAACGTAGTTTAATACCTATGGCTAGAGATTCACTGAAATCACTAACTCTAAGTATGAGCGATGTTAATAAAAGCTTGCCTTGGCAAACACTGCTAATGATTAGCTCTAGCTAATATCTCACGCTGATAGATCAGCCTCCTTCCACACTTTCATAAATCAAACTCACACTTGCCTAAACAGCAATCATGTTTTTTGAAGTGTGTGTGTTTGATATGCATTAAATGTGTAAACGTGTGATCAGCTCTAATCCCTGCTTACATTAATGTATAAAATTTACACACACACACACACACACACACACGCACGCACGCACACACACACACACACACAGAAAAGTCAAGATGTACCACGTCAAGTCAACCGTGATTTCTGAAAAGGCTTTTTCTTGCAAAACGGAAGTTGAAAAAGGAAGTTGGATAAAAACTTCACCAAACAAAAAATGTTCCAGATGTCATACCACCAAAAAGTGCTAAAAGTACAGAGGAAAATCATTATTTATTAGCACTGAAAATTTCTAAAATATATTCAGCAATAGATTCCACTGTGAAATACTGGTTGAATTGAAGAATTAGACACCCAGAAAATACAATTTTGTCATTAATTACTCATCTTTATATCCACCTTCTGCTGGTCAACAACAATAAACAGAAACTGGGGGTTTATAACTTCAAAAAGACCACAAAAATGTCTTATTTACATATGACTTGTATGCTTTATTGTAATAATCTGAGACAGGGTTATTATAGCTAATTACAACTAAAATTAAAAACATAATAATGTTCTTGTTACTTGAAATAAAGTGAAAAAAATATTTTATAAAATAAAATAAAATTCAGGTAGTTGCCAGGGCTACATTTCTTATGTCTGTTTAGTTTAACTTGAAATACTGAAACAACTAAAGCTAAACAAACAAACAAACAAACAATAAAAAAAAAATTAAAAAAATAAATAAATAATAAAATAAAAAATTAATAATAACATACAAGATATAAAATACAAGAAAACACAAACATTTTTATTTAGTTGTTAAGGCTACATTTCCTATTTTGGTTTAGTTTAAATTGAAATACTAAAACAACTAAAAGTAAATAAACTAAAACTGTTAAATAAAAATTAATCAAATTTACATGAAAAAATTAATCTAACTCTAACTCTCTATGAACTGCATACTAGTATATTAATGATAACTGGTCTGAGGTCATTTAATAATTTTTTTGGAAAATTAAGTTGTTATTATTCATTGATTATCTTCCCTTCCAGCTATCTGTGATCCGTGGTTGCCAGATCAGTGAATCAGTGAACTAAGAACCGAATCACTTTGATTCATAAATGACTCTGTCAGACCGATTTTGTGAACTGGACCAACTAAATCTGCCTCAAAAGCCATCAACGATTCAAGGGTGAGTAAATAATGACAAAAATTGACATTTTTGGGTGAACTATCCCTTTAATAACTAAAAAACTGTTTTCAATTTGAAAACCAATTAAACTAACAATCAATGTGCAATGATTCTGAAATTACGAGGAACATGTCGAGGTCCAGAAAAGCAGTCGTTTTAATACTCGGTGTTGTAGACGGTCAGATCTTTGGCATGTGTGACCAGCAGCTCCCAGGGAAACTGATTCACGGGTCGTTTGACCTTTGACCCCGTCTGTTTGCTCTCTTGCACCATGAGAGCGACGTCTTCATCGTCTAATATCCGTATCAGATCGCCCTCAGGGTCCCTGTAGTTCAAAGCAATATCTTCCACTTGAAAGACGTCCCTGAGGGTGTAAACAGAGAGAAACTAATTGCGTAGTAGTTTAGAGGTCACAAAAAGTGCGAATATAATTAGTATAACGCAATTTGAGGCCTCCATGTTGTGTCGCAGTGACCTTTATGCAAATTATACAAAAGCAGCATTCGAATGACAGATGTATATTCAGCATCATGCAAATGAGGTTTATTATTATTTATTATTAATCCAGTCCTAATCAACACGTGGCCCTCGAGAAATCGTTTTGTGACCTGTGTGATGTCATTTGTTGAAAGATTAAAAATTAAAGGAAGAAAAATATCAGGCATTTAGACTTAAGAGTATGAACTATTCTCTTGTTTTTGAAGATCTCTCTGTTTGCGGCTCACATCTGTTTTCTGTACTGCACAAATGTTGACAATTCACACATCATAAACTGTTATTTGTGATTTTACAGTGTGATCGATTCAGCTCTAGAATATGAAGCAGATACAATTAATTTAATAATCAAATGGGTTTTTCAAATAAAATTTTATATTTTCATTTTAATTTTTAAAAATTGTATAAAATTTACAGTAGAAAATAAGTTACATTATTATATATTATTAGTTTTATTACATATTAAATAAGTGTTATAATAATAATAATGAATTATTTTTATATTTAATTATTTTAATATTTAAGCAATTAAATTAATAATTGAATATAATATACAATATATATATATTGGATTAATATATATATATATATATATATATATATATATATATATATATATATAATAATATTAAATGTAAACAATTAAACTGAAAATGTATATATAGATATATTTTTTATTTTATTAATTTTATTAATATTTAAATTTAAAAATATATAATATTAAATAATTATATTATATATAATATAATATATATAATATAATATAATATAATATAATATAATATAATATAATATAATATAATATAATATAATATGTGTTAGATTTAATGCCTGTAAGAACAATCTGAAAAATAGAATAAAGAATAAAAGAATAAAAATCAATGTTCATTAGCATTTTGCTAATCTAATGACACAAAACAGTTAAATTATTTTAAACATTTAATCAGCAAACGTGTATTTACATACATTTGTCTGTTTTATTATTTTAATGCTACATTTAACAATGCTTTTAAACATGAAATAAATAAACCTTTTTTTTCTTAAAATGTTATCTAGGTAGACATGTCACTACAAAAACAAAAATACATCTACATATATATATTTCTAGATGAGAAATTTGAGGGGGGAAAAATCATAATTATTGCACTGTTAACAAAAAGTATCAAATAAAGCTGTGTTTTTGTTTTCTAAAGCATTTTCTGCTGGTCAGAACGAAAAGTTTGACATTAAAAAAAGACGGTCTTTCACAACTGGATGTTTTTTCTGTTCTTTATTTTTCCCCCTTATTTGAATTAAGACAGGAAACATGGTGTGAATATTAAAGGGACAACAGCTCACCTCAGTGTGAGAAGAACTGCAGAATTAAAGATGCTGATGATGGAAATAAGAGAATTAATGCAAACACAAGCTGTTTAGGAGACGCTTTAGCCGTATTAAATGGCAGAATATTCAATTAATGAGACTTTCTTTTATGTTTTCATTTTGGGGCAGAGAACCTGATAAGAAAGCTTAACAGGACAGGGATAAAGGTACCTCATTTGGGACAGCAGATCTTTGTAAGACGGCTGAATGGAGAGATCTTCCTCAACACAAATGTCCCTACAGCAGTCAAGAAATACAGCATAACATTAACTGAGAAATATTCATATTCAACATCTAGGGGGTTGCCAGGGTGTTGTGATGTGGTTGCTAAGATGTTTAAGTATGTTTATAGGCGTGACAGAGATAATATCTTTAGATGAACTGAACTGATGATGCGTGTGTGTGTGCATGTGTTTGTGTGTGTGTATGTGTGTATGTGTGTGTGTGTAGGTGTGTTTGTGTGTGTGTGTCTGACCTTGTGTCGATGCCCTCGGGCTGCAGCAGATAGCAGCGCAGGCAGCTGTATGAACTCTGAGCACGATTCCCACTCTTGGAAGCTCCACCCTCTTCGTTAGTGTCACTCTCGGGAAGAGGTTTAATAATGTTCACAAATGACTCGGGAAAGATTCCAGTTTTGTCCCTCACTGTGCCCTACAGAGAGAGAGAGGACATACGGCATGAGCAGATGAAGACCTCCATTTCCTGTCTGTCTTTCTGTCTATCTGTCTGTCTTTCTGTCTGTCTGTCTGTCTGTCTGTCTGTCTTTCTGTCTGTCTGTCTGCCTGGCTTTCTGTCTGTCTGTCTATCTGTCTGTCTGTCTGTCTTTCTTTCTTTCTTTCTGTCCGTCTTAGTGTCTGTCTGTCTTTCTGTCTGTCTGTCTGTCTGTCTGTCTGTCTGTCTTTCTGTCTGCCTGGCTTTCTGTCTGTCTGTCTATCTGTCTGTCTGTCTGTCTGTCTGTCTGTCTTTCTTTCTTTCTTTCTTTCTGTCCGTCTTAGTGTCTGTCTGTCTTTCTGTCTGTCTGTCTGTCTTGTCTGTCCGTCTGTCTTTCTATCTGTCTTACTGTCCATCTGTCTTTCTGTCTGTCTCTCTGTCTTCTGTCTGTCTGTCTGTCTGTCTTTCTATCTGTCTTACTGTCCATCTGTCTTTCTGTCTGTCTCTCTGTCTTCTGTCTGTCTGTCTGTCTGTCTGTCTGTCTGTCTGTCTGTCTTTCTGCCTGTCTCTCTGTCTTCTGTCTGTCTGTCTGTCTGTCTGTCTTTCTTTCTTTCTTTCTGTCCGTCTTAGTGTCTGTCTGTATTTCTGTCTGTCTGTCTGTCTGTCTTTCTATCTGTCTTACTGTCCATCTGTCTTTCTGTCTGTCTCTCTGTCTTCTGTCTGTCTGTGTCTGTCTGTCTGTCTGCCTGCCTGCCTGCCTGCCTGCCTGCCTGCCTGTCTTTCTGTCTGTCTGCCTGGCTTTCTGTCTGTCCGTCTTTCTTTCTTTCTGTCCATCTTTCTGTCCGTCTTAGTGTCCGTCTGTCTTTCTGTCTGTCATTCTGTCTGTCTGTCTGTCTGTCCGTCTGTCTTTCTGTCCGTCTTACTGTATGTCTGTCTTTCTTTCTGTCTGTCTGTCCATCTGTCTGTCTGTCTGCCTGTCTTTCTGTCTGTCTGTCTCTCTGTCTTTCTGTCCGTCTTAGTGTCCATCTGTCTTTCTGTCCATCTTACTGTCCATCTGGCTTTCTGTCTGTCTGTCCATCTTTCTTTCTTTCTGTCTGTTTTTCTGTCTTTCTGTCCATCTGTCTGTCTCTCCATCTTCTGTCCATCTGTCTCTCCATCTTCTGTCCGTCTGTCTGTCTTTCAGTCTATCTATCTATCTATCTATCTATCTATCTATCTATCTATCTATCTATCTATCATCTATCTATCTATCATCTATCTATCTATCTATCTATCAGTCCATCTGTCTGTCTGTCTGTCTGTCTATCTATCTGTCTGTGAGTTACTGTGAGATTGTTTGTTGTATCTGCGGCAGGGGAGATGAACTGATATGACAGATAGACGGACACAATAAGGCAGGGGTATTTATGTCCCCAGAAGTGGGAGGAATAATGATTGATATTGCCCTGATCATCAGACACATTAGGTGCATTCAAGCAAGAAAAAGGAGTTTCTGAGGCAATGAATTACGAGTTATGACTTGATCTTTCTCTTACCCGCTTTTATCTCAATAATGTTATTTGAGGGTCCACTGCATGTCTATGCAATATCCAATTTTCCCTCCCTCTCTTTCTGTCTCTGCAATTCAATCCAGGTCAAATCATTCTCCTTTACTTCCAAAAACATAAAATATATCAAACACATAAAAAACAAAAACCATAGGGCCTTTTGCACCGCTTTAGTTCCAGAACTATATGTACAGTACTAAAGTACTGGGATAATTTTGCGTGAACTATTTCCCAGTACCATTTAAAGGATTGCATTCACACCGACAGTGTGTACTAGGAAGTGCCGGTCAACAGCGATGTCATTTGTGCACGGCGTTCAACAACAGAAAAAAAGAAGAACAACTTTAACAGGAGGATGGAGGATGCTGTGATCGGAGCTGTGTTTTTGTTGTGTCTTGCGGGTTTCACAATAATGGACAGGGAATGTCGATGTATACATAAAGCGATTAAAAGTACGCAAAAGGAGGACTAAATCACCAATGACAACTGCCAGTGCTACATTTGCTACAAGTGCCTGTACTTCAGCGTCCGTCCATCTATCACTGTTCTCCATACTTGCAAAATAAGTTGACATAATGTTTACAGTATGTTCACATGTGTTTTAAATCATGGCGGGTGAGGGTGTTTTCGTATGCGTCTGGCCAATCAATGTCTACTTATGTCACGGGTAGTACCAGTTGTGCTGGTTAGACCCTGCTCCTGAGTAGGAGCTGATTTGGTTCTTGTAAAAGGCAGTCCGGTACTAAAATCGCACCCCAGCTCCAGTGGTGCGAAAATGCCAAAAAACGAGTAGTTCCACAATTAGTTCTGGTACTATGAAAAGGTTCCCGCAGTGCGAAAGGCCCTCGTGTGTGAGTGAGTGAGTGTCCAGATCAGATCTTCTCACTCTAAATGTCTCTTGTCTTCTTCTTTATGTCTTTTCCACCATCATCCTTCGTTCATAACCCAATCTTTTTAGTGCTCCCTCAATGACTTTATCCATTAAATTATTCCATTCTTCCTTTCTTTAGTTAATTCCTTCATCCATCATGGTCTCCTGATCCTGTATCTCCACCCAGAGTGATGTATGTTTGTAGGTATTTGTACGTACAGTGTACACATACATTTTTCTTTTGGATAGATACTAAATTTACAGTATAATATCAATGCATTAAGTTTAAACACTCTTACATATGAAAACATTACATATGTACAAATATTTGTGAAACCTCTGAAGTCAGTCAGAACTGAAATTGCCAGAACCTTTGTAAAATAGAGACCTTTTAAATGGCAAATTGAATTATAAATAAAATCCAGATGGGACTAATGAAAGTTATGTACATGTATGAAATGTATGTTAAATACACTGGCAATGTCACAATAATCTGTATTTACATATTTGTGTGATATATTTTATATAAAGAACATTCCTATAGCGCAAACAGTTCAAGGTCATGGGTTCAATTCAAACGGAACGCATGTACTTATTAAATGTGCACCCTGAACGCAAGGTGATTTGAATAAAAGCATCTTACAAATGTAAAACAACAACAACAACAACAAAAAGGCAAATGAGATTAAAGCATTCAATAAATATGATGATGATATTTCATTTATCTCATATGTTATAAATATAATAAAAACACCATTTGAATTTTACGTATTTTACTCTTTTCCTGGTTTATATGCTGCTTCAGATGGAAATCTACCTTGTTTTGCAGTGTAAAAATATCTTTATTCTTTTCTAAAAGTTAAAAACCTAAAAATTAAAATGAAATGTTCTAAAAATTACTTTTATTATTCTTGCTGTTGTTGTTATTAAAAGCAGATGGATACATTATTATAATTATTATTAGTAGTAGTAGTAGTACAGTATATATTCAATTGTAATTATTATTATTATTACTACTACTCCTACTACTAATAAGAACAATAATAAGAATTTAATTATTATTATTATTATTGCTGTTGTTGTTATACCCCCATTTAGCGATGAATGTCATAAAAAAAGGTCCAGAGATCATAATAAGAATTTAATTATTAACATTATCATTAGAAGAAGAACAATAATAAGAATTTAATTATTATTATTATTATTGCTGTTGTTGTTATACCCCCATTTAATAATAATATTACTTTACATTCTCTTTATGATTTGGTTATTAAATGGGTGGGACTTTGCAACAAAAGGCCAATAATTTAACATTCGCCACTGTAAATAAAGAGCTCAGAGAAAGATTTTGTTACTCGTCAGGCATTAATTTTAGTGTTTATAATATTCTTTTTTAAATATTGCCATTTATGTCTGATGGACAACAGAGTTCTGAGCTACTTTAGTACACTGTAAAATGCATGTTACCTTTAGGATCTATTTTGAACACTTTTATTATTCTAAAACCAATTTAGTTTTGTTGATTAGTTTAAGTTGATTCAGCGATGTTAATTAATATTTTTGAATTACATTCAATCAATTTAGATGCTACCACATGAAGCACGTTTATTTAAAAAAATGTCCATGTATTTTAAGAAACACCTCTTAGAAGCAACATTACAGACACACACACACGTATATAAATGTGTGCTATAATCACACTTACGCACAAATACCTCCAAACATAAATGAGATCACGCTGCTCCATCCTTTTTTTCTCTCCCTCCCTTTTTCTCTCTTACAAACCCTCCTCCTCTCTCTCTCCTCTCCTCCTGCCTACCTATCCTTTTCTACCTCTCTCTCTGCTTCTATCCTGTTATCTTTGTCTTTCTCCATCTCTCTCTCACCTCCAGCCAGTCTGCGTTGACTCTCCGCAGGAGGAAGATCACATCTCCAGCCTTCAGACTGAGCTCCAGGCGTCCGCTGCCGCTGAAGTCAAACACCGCCTAACACACACACACACACACAGCAAGGACACGCAAGCAGGAAACACACACACCGACAGAGAGAAAGAAAGCAAAACACGTCCTGAGTAATACCAAGCTGCAGGTAAGAGATCCTCAATCTTTAAGAACTTTAAAAAGAGAGTGAATGAAAGGAAAGGATGATATTGTTGGATTAAATAGGATGAGAGGATACTAGCAAGAAAAAAAGAAACTACCGGACAAAGTGGCAATAAGAGAAATTCAGGAGTGAAGATGCTATTCACAAAAACTGAGAAGTAAAGAGATAAATGTTTTTTAATTGTACTTTTTTGACACTTGCAAAATAGTACTATGGAAATACTAGGTATTTCAAGTATTTTTACAATTTTGTAGACATAGTTTTTAGTCTTAGGTAATTTCAATGAATATCATGGTATTCTATGCATATTATTTCAAAATTTGTCCAATAACTGGACTTTGTAACAGATAGCAATGCAATGTTTTGTTGTACATATGTGATTGATAAATAATTTAAGAACATTTAATAAAAAAAAAACACTTTTTACCATAGTACATATACTATGAAGCATATATTGCGCATGTGCTATGAAAAAAGGTTAATTTCAAAGATTAATAAATATATATATATATATATATATATATATATATATATATATATATATATATATATATTAATCTTTATCATGTCCCCGAACATGATAAAAAAACAAATTATGTGAAAAAAGGGCTGTTAAAGCATGTGTTTAGACATCATAATTATGAAAAATAAAACAAAAAGAAAGTGATGCACACGAATAAGTGGAAATGAGTTACAGAAGAGGAGAGAATGATGTCAGATAAACAATGTGTGACGAAGAGAAGTGATGTGTGGTGAACAGAGGAGAGATTGTGTGTGTCCTCCAATGTCATTTGTCCATGTCAATCCTTCAAGCTCCTTCAAACCTATGATTTGTTCAAATACCAACTTTGTTTTAGATGCTTCTTTTAAAATTTATTTGGAGAAATAGACACACAAGAGGCATACAGTAAGAGCTATACAATGACAGCACAGATCTGAATAAGTCTTGTTAGAATCTAATGAGAAACTGCAACATATATAAAAAGAATAAAAGAATATACTTTAAAAATACAGTTGTGTACATTTTGGGACTTTTTATTTAGAAAACAAAAAGGTTCTATCTACAAAGTATACAGAATGAAAAAAACTATATATATATATATATATATATATATATATATATATATATATATATATATATATATATATATATCATATATATATAATATTTTTAGCAATATTTTCATTTTATTATTTTATATATGAAATATATACCGTATACTCAGATATGCACACTGCTGCAATCCACTATGGCCACGGAACGCTGCAGGGTATACTGGTGTTTCAAAGTGCTGTGTGTAACTGTATGCTAACACACATGTATGTGTGCGTGTGTGTGATGGGCATGAGTGGGCATCTGTTCTCACTCCGCCATCTCTGTATGTTTAGATAATGCTGTAAATCTGCTGAGCTGTGGGTCGCTTGGTTTGTTTGCATGAGTAGGAGTGTGTAGGTGAGACGTGTTAGATGTTACCAGCTAATTACATCTTGGCAGTTGCTTTAAGTGTGAGCACGCATGTGTGTATGTCCGTGCACACTCGTAGGCAGCTTCTGAACAGAAAGATACAATTTGTGCCAAAACTCGATGTGAAAATCTCCACAAAGTCAACAGTACAGAGCAAGTATCTGAGCGCAGGCTCAGTAACATCAGATGAAGAAACTATTTCAGTACCACTGCTGCTGTGAAACCCTAAAAATGGCTTTTGGGTCATTTGTGTGGGCTAACTTTGTTATATAGTGCAGGAAAGTAACTCAGTGTAATAATTGGCTTCTTCAGCCACACCACGATAAAATTAAAATTAGATCATCTTAAGCGAATGAAATTTTGTTTGATATTCCTTAAGTAAGAGGATGGCACAAATTAACACTCAGAAATATGACACAACCCGACATTTCTAGAAAAATCCTGTTATAACCAACAAAGTGCAGGATGCCGGACTAATATCAAAAACTAACAACAAAATAACACCTTTCTTCCTCATATTGTGTTTTCTTTTGCGCCTTGTCTCTTGTCTTTTTTATTACATGGTTAAACCACACTGGAAATTAGACAAGACTTGGAAATGTGTGAGAATGTGCCACAAACACACTCTGCTACGTGGAAATATGACAAAGCAATTTCCTTCCCCTCGTTTTCCCAATGTAATATATGTGCTAATTAGCCTAGCGCTGAGAAAAGCTCTAAGTAACATTAGCATTGCCACCGTACCCTGCAAGGTAGTACTCTTTTGAAAGTCATGTTTTTTTGTTGTCTTTTTTCCACAGTCTTCTGCAATTGATTAATCTCAAACCACTAAACTCACAGGCTACATTCACATTGTAGATAATTTCAGTCTTTGTTGTGCTAGCAATGTTGGTTCACCTAAAAATAAAAATTCTGTCATAATTTCTATCCAACCTCATGTTGTTCTAAAACTTAATATTGGAATTTTCATTTTTGGGTGAACTGTTTTTTTACGAACTTTTGACTGAAAATTCGACTTACATTATATAATGTTCGGCATTTTAAAAAAAGCATGCCATGGTATTTGAATACTTAAAACTGATTGGTCTACTTTCCTGCACTCATTTACACACTGAATTGTGATTGGTCTTTTCTTTCTTCAATCCATCTACCTTATATAGTCACCTACAGCACAGAAAATATGGTGTCACGTTTTCAAGCCAAACAAAAACCTACTGAATGTCATGACAAGTACCAATGACGTAATTTGTTTTCGTACACTCTAAATCTAAATCACCTTCTAAATCCCAAACACCTCAAAAAGATAACTTTAAACATCCAAAGGGTAACATTTCAGAGAATGCAGATGAGCAAATGTGCAAAAAAATACGTATTCCCGATGAAATGCATATATTTTATAGACACTTGGGTGACATATATTTGTTTTCAGGCAATCTAGTTAGCAGTAAGTTGGCATATTAGCTGAAAACTATGAATTAAGTGATATGAAGACCTCAGGGATTGCGCTGCACTCGATATCGAAGAGAAGTAGGTCGAGAACAAACTGAGATAGATCGACTAAAAAAGCCTAAAAATAAGTTTATGAAGAAGGAAGTGTAAGCTATGTTGGCCAAATATGTCAACTTGTGGTGTGAATCCAAAAAAGCCAACAAAAGGCACATTTAACTGCAATAATACTCTATCAATCTCTTTCACTTAGCAGAACTCTACTGAAGGGGTCTTTCCTGTTTGGTCATATTCAGAGAGTTATTTCCGCATGGGATCAAGGAGAACATATCTATTTATAGCATGACTCTGGGGGTCACAAAGCACTCTGATTTCAATTAAGGAGTCAATGACCTCCGAAATGAGCTCATTAGCACGTGGCCGGCCAAAAGGGAGGTGATTTTCCTACCTAAATGAGTGACCCAGTTTGGCTCTTCTCAACTGGGGGATCAGAGCAGGATATAAAGAGAAGAGATCACTCTCTGGGGCCATGACACATGACAAAGGAGTTTAACAAAGAATGGGTGTCAGTTATTAACCTGCTTAGCAATGCTTATAAATGGCCAAAAGTCATTAATTTGCTAATGTAACTGATTAAAAACTAAAAACTTGAGACTGGATTTACAAAAAGCATGTTAAAATAAATACCTTTCTTATATCAGACAGATAACCATCCAAAACAAAAACTCTGGGACTCTCGCCCCCAAGCTATCAGCCAAGATCAGGTGTGAAATAGCTGTCCTTTGTGAAGAGGACCATGAAAATAACCGTGAAAGTACAATAATGTGCAAGTGCGAATGCATACTGTATAATCAGTAATAGCCAACTTTAATGCTTAAATGTTATTATATGTGACTATATAATGCTTAAAATATCTTCTCCTAGATCGCGCATACTGGTAACAGTATTTCTGATAGCCAAAGAGATGGACTCTAATGGAAATCCACTGAAACAATATCTCTAATCTCTCTATAATGGCTCTCTGTTACTGTCTAAACTCCTTACAGTGATACAGAGGAAAGAAAAGACTTTGATTTTCAATCAAGCTCCCTGTCTTGTGTCCCGGGAAATAGCCATGTAATTTTCAGAGCCATCACATAACAAATGAAGCAACAGATTCTGTGATATCTACATGACACTTCTGAATGACTTCATTTTTTACTACAGGATCAGTCTCATTTGAGAAACCTGGATTAATTTACTCACCCTCATGTTGTTCCAAACCCCTTTGGCTTTCTTTCTTCAAAATCTGTGGCACACAAAAGAAGAAATTTTGAAGAATGTTCGCGCTGCTCTTTTCCATAAATGAAAGTGGATGGGGACCAACTCCAAAAATGACAAAGAAGCACCACAACAGTAGTCAAAATGACTTGTGTCCTATATTCCATGTCTTCTGAAGCCATATGATGATTTTGTGTCAACATTTTTCACTTTTCACTGAAAGTCCAGCTCTCAAATTGAACTTTTACTTCCACATATTCAAACTTGCTGCATCACAATCAAGCCCCTTTCACACAGAGATTCCGGAAAATACACTGATAATGCTTTGGGACGTGTTTGCGTTCACACAGAAGGCACTCTGGCAATTTTATGGCAATTTTCCAGGATCAACTCTCTCTCTTTGTGAAAGGGGCTTCAGATTTCAAATCACATTTTATGGCATTTGCACACAAGTCAAATGGAACACTTTTATGGTGTTTTTGATAGCCTGTGATCACTGTGAGCTTCCCTTTGTAGGAAAAGAGCAGCATGAACATCCTACTCAACATCTCCTTTTGTTCTCAAAGGAAGAAAGTAACCATCAGTGGGGAATTAAGCAGAATGTACGAAAATGTACAAATAATATTATACAAATTTGCCAAAATTTAAAATTGTTTTGAATTGCCACGAGATTGTGTTGAATCAACCGTACGCTCAACATTGCAAAATCAGGTTTATTTGCAACAGCGCCACCTTGCTGAGTGCAGGTATAGACATGATTTTATTTTATTCTAAATTTTTTAGCTATTAAACTTTGACTCACACACACATATTCACACACACTCCTACCCTTACCTACTGTACAGATGGGCGTGGGCTATAAATCACGTTTTATGGCATTTGCACATAAGTCAAATGGAACACTTTTATGATTATTTTTTTGATAGCCTGTGATCACTGTGAGCTTCCCTTTGTAGGAAAACGGCAGCATGAACATCCTACTCAACATCTCATTTTGTTCTCAAAGGAAGAAAAAGTAAGTCAAACAGGCTTGGAATGACATAAGCATGTAAAAATGATGACAGAATCTTAATTTTTGGGTGATTTCTCCTAAATAAAAGTGTCTTGCTCAAGGCTACAATAGTGACAGCTCATGAATCACCCCTTTTTAAGTTCGAACCTGCAGCCTTTACCAAATATTTAACTGCTAAGCAACACCACCCACATATCTATCTTTCCCGGTCTTGCTTTCCAGATCTTTTGTTGTTCTATCTGGTGTTATGAGAAGTGTAATCTGTCACTTTCTCTCTCTCTCTCCCGGCCACACATCCACAGCATAATAAGGTAGAAGTCTCTTCCGCTGTGATCTCCATGTGGAGAGCAGCGTGCTTTGAATCATGTGCTCTCGCATGAGACTATGAAGACAAATGCCCAGCACCGTCTGAGATTTATCAGCACACCTGCTACATCGATCAGGATGGGACATCATGGGAGAAATGTTTTTAGGAGATAATACAAGAGGGACGTGTGTGTCCGAAGTATGTCAAGGTCGAAAGCTTGACCTTTTAGCTCAACCAAAGGCATTTTCAAAAACTGGGGATTAAATATTTGTCCAAATAATGGAAGACAAAGAGAAAATGGGAAATGGGAATCAACCCAAATCTCATGAGAAAACTATTTGATGAGGTGGCAGTTTTGTATGAATTCATACAGTGAGACTAGCTCAAAAACATCAAATAAAAACAGAGCTTTTTAACTCAAACCGTTGCAGTCTGTCAGTCATATAATGTAAGTGGATGGGAATCATGGCTTTGAGAGTCAAAAAAACATACATAAAACCAAATTAAACCCTGCGGCTCGTGACGATACATTGATGTTTAAAGACACGAAACGATTGGTCTGTGCAAGAAACTGAACAGTATTTATATTGTTTTTTACATCTGATTCACCGCAATGTACGACCTGTCCTGAGCGCGTTCTCAACAGTCGGCGCGTGACATGTCTATTCTTCTTCTTCTTGCTTTACGGCGGATTGCAGACTTATAAGTGCTTTACCACCACCTGTCTCTCAAATGGACCACTGACACTATATCTACAATCTCAATTAGGAGTTTGTGTTCTACTGAAGAAACAAAGTCACCTACATCTTGGATTTTCATTTTTGGGTGAACTATCCCTTTAACCATCAGTGGGGAATTAAGCAGAATGTACAAAAATGTACAAATGATGTTATACAAATTTGCCAAAATTTAAAATTGTTTTGAATTGCCATGCGATTGTGTTGAATCAACCGTACGCTCAACATTGCAAAATTAGGTTTATTTGCAACAGCGCCACCTTGCTGAGTGCAGGTATAGACATGATTTTATTTTATTCTGATTTTTTTATCCATTAAACTTTGACTCATACACACATATTCACACACCCTTCAGCCGTTACCTACAGATGGGCGTGGGCTATAAATCACGTTATATGGCATTTCTTTGTGGTCGCATCTGTCGTGAAAGGAATGATAGAATGGCGATCTGGTCTAACAGCATTGGGAGACACAAACAAAAAAATGGATGCAACATTCTTGCAAGAATGCAAGTACTCCAGAGAACAAAGAGGGAGGGATGCATTAAAGGATGGTGTGAGAAAGCAAAAGAAAGAAGCAAGACTGATGGGTGAACTCGGAGGGAAGAGTGGGAGAGATTAAAGGAGGGATGGAAGGATAAAGTGAAGAGTGGAAAAAAAGAGCTGAGAATATATTCAGGCAAGGAGAAAGATAAGAGAGAGAGGCAGAAGGAACGTGACTAAGAAGTGGAAGACAGTGTTTAAAGCACCCAAAAATTAACCAAAAAAGTAGTAATTTTCAAAAATCACATTAACAGAATCATAATAGACTAGTTCATTATGAGTAATCAGTGAACTGAACTTGTGAACTAGATCAGTCTGATTCGAATTATACAAATTCATGCACAAATAACTATTTTGAGTCAGATCTTTTGGTTCAGTAAGTTCAGTTGGTTCACAAACCCAGTATGAACAATTTATTCATGAATCAAACTGATCTAGTTCACAAGTTCAACTCACTGATTCAGTGTTTCAGATATATAATGCAAAAGTCGTATGGATGACACTTTTATGGTGCTTTTGTGTCCTTCTGAAGCTTGAAAAAAAAGAGTGATCTGTATTTTATGAAAAATATCTTCTTTTGTGTTCCATGGAAGAAAGAAAGATTTCTTGGTGAACTATCCCTTAAACAAGCAGCTGAGGAAAAAAGAGATGATTATGAATAAAGAAATTAGCAAAAGAAGTAGAACAGGACAGGAACCATTAATGGGGCAAAGATTTGACCTAGAAAACAGAAAGACACACACGTCTCTTTCTGTGTGTGTATAAGAGAAGTGCCACTGTAAATCTATCACAGCATAAGTAATAAAAACCACAGAACTACAATGTCATAGAATCAGCAAACTATATTTTGACATTTTCACAAGAAAATGTGTGGTGTTTGCAGACATGAAACTCGTTGCTGTGATTGCCGGGGTGTTTTGGGTGGGTGCCAGGAATTGCTGTGTGGATGCTGGGGTGTTCTGAGTGGATTTGAGTGGACTGCTGTGCGGTTGCTAGGGTATTCAGAGTAGTTGCTAGGGTATTGTGGGTGGTTGCTCACTAGCCCAAGTCAAAAAATCTCACCGTTCAAGTCTGTAAATATGAATGAGGTGCTTCTTTCGATCTAAGCCTATGAGATTTTTTAGCCAAAATAGAAAATATTATGAAAAGTAACAGCACACTTCTCAACAAGCTGCATAATCTGAGATATCATTCCTGTCTGTAACACAAAATGTGTGAGACAAGTTACATGCTGAAGTTTAATACTTAGAGTTATGGGTTTAGTCACATCAAATTTGGTCAAAATTAGCAATATTTTCTACATAAATCAGTGCGAATTATAGATACATATTCAGAATTCTCTATAAATGGAGCAAACTGTAAGTGACACTGAGAGTGTTGTGGAAGAGTCTCAGCCTCCACAGTTTTGTCATAATCCTCTGACAAAATTTTGAAACAATAGTTTGAGGTGTACGTTGTGTAATAACCTCCTGACCAAATGTCAGAGCTTTGTGTGGTGCCTGCATGCTTGAGCATGTAAGTATGTGTGTAGTATGTAGAGTGTAGGCTGTTAATGAAAGTGTTTCCAAGGAAACGCTGGTATACCTCTGCTCTGGGTGCGGAGAGAAGGTCCGTTTTGGGCTTTACGGTTTTTCTAGTAAGAGAGAGAGAGAAAAGAAAGAGCATTGTGAACTACAGATGAATAACAGAAGAAGAAGTGGTTTCTACAACATTTTCTCTCGAAGTACAAAGTGACAGGCTGGCAAACCTTCTGCTCAGAAGATCCTCTTTTGTAGCTCCAGAGACATTTAAATATCAATTTTGTCTTGGATGTTTCTCCAAAAACTCCTTAGCTCAGATAAATTGGTCTTAGAATAATTTGATGAGGACTATTCAAGACGTTTGATTTGGATCTTGCCAAACCACCTACTTTGAGACATTATTGAGCTCTTATAGACACAGAAGCAGCTAAAGTCTCCATTTGCTCTCTATTTAATCACATTAAATCAGAAATGAAACGCATCTCCTTTGTGGTTTGTCTTCCTTATGTGATTGACAAAGCCACAAAAGGTTTCTATTGAATAATGGCAGCAGAAAGTTAGCAGAACAGCAGGATCCTGTAAAATTATGCAGTGAAGTGCTGGAAGGAGAAATGAAGGATTGTGGGTAGGCTCCTACACTTTGCGTGTGGGGGGCCGCAGGCGGCGCAGGGCCCGGGGGACCTGTTGGCTGTCCAACTCGGTCTGGTAGAAAAACATCCGTATCAGATCGTCCAAGAGTACCCAGGTAGGCAGACAAAGCAACCTCTAAAGAACAGAGAGAGAGTTTAGACTTGTTTAATAGAATGTTTATAGCTGGAAATGAAATCAAATGTTTTTCTCATTTGTTTTTATTTTTATTTTTTGTCAGATAAATGTCATATTTAAATAATAGTATTGAATGCTATTGAACAGAAAATGCCATTTGAGATGTGACAAAAACTACAATGTGGTGGGAACTTCCATGACTTTTAGAAAAAAAAACAAATGGCGTAATTCTCCATTTGCATGTATATGTGCTTTATATCTACAAATTAAATCAGTAATAATGTAAAAAAAATATATTTTCTTAAAGTACACAGGCTCAAAAGTTACCATAGTTGAAGAATCACCCTTAAATTAAATCAAAACTGACAGACAGTGACTTAGGTTTAAAAAAAAAGAGAAGTAACAAAATAGGAACTGTTTTTTTTTTCCTAGTAATTCAACACAGTGCTGTTTGTACTGCAAAGATTACAACCCCCAAAACACATGAGTGCATGAATTACCAAACACAGCTCCTACCAATACAACATGACTGTGATAAAACTGAAAACGTTTACACAGATTCAAGACTGACTCACCTTCATGTAATTGTTGAGCTCTGGGATTCTGCTCTCTGCGATCTCCTTTTTGTTTCCCATAAACACCTTACCTGTGGCAAATCAAACCAGCAGCAGAAATAAGTATTTATGTTTCAAACAAATTAGTTCGTAAACTAAACAATCAAAAGCTAGCCGAAGGGTGCCTCTCAATCTCTTTACTGCTAACGCTAATTAGCTCTTAGTGTAAAGTGTGCCCAAATATTACACTAAATTACTTTCTCATTTGTATTTTTGATTTCCCCCAATGGAAATGATAATAACGTGCACAGTGATGAGAGGTCTGTCATTAGCATCTAAGCACTTTATGGGATCCAACTGGGAAAAGAAGAAAAAAAAAGAGGGATCCATTCATACAAGTTGGTTTGAACCCAATTTTAACACCGTTTTAATAGCTATGCAATAATTCCCTTTAATCTTGCAGGAATCTCCTTCTAATTCTCTTCACTCTCTGTCTTTTCTAATAAGCTTCTTTATTATCAATCTACGTTAAATAAGCATTAGTGAGATCCGAATGGTACGAGCAAAGCAAGGAGACGTCCCTTTATAGCACATCAGAGCAGACATTGCTAATGTCCTCAATATAAACTTGCCAATTATCTTTCCATTGCATAATATTTCATAATCAATCCATATTACACATTGGCTCGAGCAATCAATTGTCATGAAGACAGTAACATCTGAGGCTAAATTTGTAATATAATTGGGCTTGGTTCAACTTGGCTCCACTGGGTTCAGGTTTAGCTGGAAGGTAGCTTTGAAGAAGCTTTGGTGGAAAGTCGTGGAGAGACACCGAAGCACATCGGATTGGAGTCTTTAGGTGACCTTAATGAAACAGTGGGTAGGGTGCCAAAGAACGACCTCTCCTTCCTGCTGAATTCAATTATACACATACTCGTTTGGTCAAAGACGGAGAAGGGGACAGACAGGGAAAAAGGACGAGACAAAGAGAAAGAGACAGTGAGAAAGCTGAGACATAAGGCTGATTAAAAAGGGATCAGAGAAGAGGTTAAAGACATTAGAGACTAGAGAATGAAACAAGAGTAGACAACACTACTACGATGACGTAGATGATGTTATTACTTCTTCTATAGGGTTGGTGCTGAAGCAAGTACTGGTTCACATTGCATTTAAAATTTGACTGGTGATTATGCTGCTCAGGCAGTCTCAGACATTTGGGACCTTGCAAACAAATTCACACAAATTTGAAAGCTGTATTTCCTTGTGTGTGCAAATATTTGCATGCAAATAGATGAAGAGGAAGTAGATGAGGACAAGAAGAGACAGACAATGGTGTCATTGGAAAGTATGCTACTCATCTCATTTTCCTAAAAAATACAATATTATCCTCTTAATCTGTCTCTGCTGTTCTCCCTCCCAATCATAGAAGTTCTAGTTAATCAGTAACTCTGTGGGAAACACTTTAAGTACTCAAAGGACAAAATTCTCCTAAGGACTAAATTTTGACACTGGAGGAACAGCATTGGAGAGAATGAACATACATGGCAACTGATTACAATGGGGTGTGGGACAGAAGAAGATGGTGTAGTGATTAAAGTCTAAGGGCTCCCACAGGGTCTGATCCATGATTTGGTGTTTTGAGATCTTTTCTATAGCCTTACAGTTGGTTCCTACGTCTAGCCCTGGAGTGTCCAATCCTGGCCCTGGAGGGACAACGTCCTGCAGAGTTCAGCTCCAACTTGTCCCAACTTACCGGCCTGGAAGATTCTAGTAATCTTGGTGACCTTGTTAACTATGATTCAGGTGTGTTCAATTGGGCTTGAAGCAGAACTCCGCAGGACAGTGGCCCTCCAGGAGCAGGCTGAGCACCCCTGATCCAGCCTGTTATTGTTTTTTGAACATCTTCTTTGATTTTTCTGAGCTCCACACATCTAAATTTGTGAGGAATCATCCTCATCCAGGTGATCATTAGTTGACGGGTTGAAGTTACGGCTTATCTAGCTTAATCTTATCTATCTGGTCGTACTTGTTTCTTCTGCTTTCATCTTGACAGTATCTGTGCTTCCTCATCCTTGTTCTTAAGCTATTCAATGTTGAATGTCAAGTTTTGAGTCTTGGGTCAGATTGTCAGAGAGATGACTTTTGGCTGCCGTCAGTTTGGTGACAATCCAAGTCATGATCGCTGCGCTCTTATGCGAGGCACTTGACCTCAGGTTGTTCAAAAGCAGGAATGTCCAATCCTGATCCTAGAGGGCCACATTTCTGCAGAGTTTAGCACCAACCCCAAGCAAACACACCTGAACCAGCTATTCAAGATCTTCAGAGTTGCTATAAACTTCCAGGCAGTGGGTTGGAGCAGGTTGTAGTGGCATTCCAGGAGCAGGATTGGACACTGCTGCTTAAGGTGGAATAATCCTGTAATAAGTTCATGGCCTTGTTGAAGGTGGTGGAAACCAATTCCACTAGCTCTGGTTGTGCGGTGAACCTTAAGCAAGAACTTTCAAAGACTATGTCAATTTACACAATGCATCTAACCAACTTGTTCTTCAGTTAAGTTCTGTACACACTGCAAAAATTTAATTAAACTTCAGTTGTCATTACTTGAGCTTTTGGGGAGTTGAATTTGGTTGTACTTATGTGGTTGTTGCTCCAAATGGGATTAGGCACTTACAGTAGTAGTAAAATGACAACCATATTTAGCTGCAGTGTGTTTGTGGCCTGTGCTACTGAACCTAGATTTCCCCTGAGCTCTATATTGCTGTTGTTTTAGTCGAGGCTGTGCAACAGCGGCTTAGTCACAGACCTGGCAGAGTAGGTAGTTGGCAGGTGTAGTATCCCAGCTGGGCTTCAGCTGAGTATTTAAGCTCCAAATTCTGGTGCAGAGCGAAGAACTGACGATACCTTCTGTAGATCAGGTATTTACTGTTGCCTTTGGTCTTCACCTCAATCACGAACCTCTGTAAGAAGGTGATATAGAACAAACAAATCAAAGACTAAGGAATGTAGTAGTGTAAGAAATCTAAAATCCTTGAGAGTGACACAATGGCAAAAGACACCAGTCTGACAGGCATGTACACAGACAAACAATTTTACTATACGGCAGACAAATTATAGAAAACAGGCAGACTAGAGGAATAGTCAACGACGGGGGTCCAGGTCTGGGGAAACTCACATAGTAAACAATGAAACCTTTCTTCTCCTCAATATCAGCAATGGTGGCGGTGACCGGGATGTTGTCTGGAAGCTGGTCGAAATCACTGTCCAGTGAACAAATGTTACAAACATCTTGATTAGCACAGAAAATATGACCTTAAAATATGTGTTGTTGTTGTTTTTAAATCAATGTTACAGAAATTAATTTTCAAGAAAGTATTCTGCTCCACCATTAACAGCAAATTTGTGTGTACACATAATATATAGGTATATTTTTGTTAAGGCACTTTTATTATTATTGTTATTAATAATAATAATCAGAAATCAAATGTTTTATAGTTGTCTAAATGATACTTTCTGAGATGAGAATACTTTTCTATGTGGATAAATCAAAGTTTTAAAAGAAAGTTTCTGACTCACAATTTTATTTTTATTTTAAAATTATGTGATACATTTAAATAATTTTCTGAATAATCAGCATTATGACCCAATCTTGTATTAAATACTGAAAACGCTCAATTGCCCAATGTTACAGATTCATTACTTGTTGTTTTTTAATGTGGTTAGTAGGCCTACTGTACATAGTATAGTATGACACATGGTGGACTAGTCTATAGATTGAGTGAAGTACACTAGACTAAGTTGTCTATTTTGATTCATAGTATACTACAACCATGTACTGTACCACTGAACATTATATTATAGTAACTACAGCATAGTTAAAGTATAGCTACAAGTTAAACCGCATAGTAGCCTACACACACACTACGACCTGACTCATTCATTTCATGATTATTGAAGAGTAAGACATGATTTCGCTCACCTTTCATCGCGCAGCTGTTGCGGGAGAGACATGCTGGATGATGCGGGATTCAGAGCTCTTCAGACGCTCACAGACACAGTTTAGATCAGTAAAGTGGAAGTGCAGCTGCTGGTGGCTTTCTGAGGCGGGTTTAAAGTTATATGTAAACCAAAGAGGAACTGAAAGAGTACCGGTGGGGGACTTTAGTATGAGATGTTTACATACTCACGCGTCGTTAAGCGGTTGAAAAATGCTACTGAAATGTTTCAAGTGGAAACAAATTTGAAATGTTCTTTTTACTTGATGCGCAGTATTTAAAAACGCTCAGCGAGATGCGACACGACGCAAAGTCCAAGAGATGCATCAAGTAAGAACACGTCCTGTGTAACGCCCACATAAACTTAATTATATTTACATGACAAGAGAATAAGATGTAAAGAAAGAAAGAAAGTGAAAGAAACACGTATATATACCTATTTGTAATTAAATAAATAAATAAATAAACATTACATTCTATTATCACTACTATTTTATAACTAATACCTAAAAAATAATTAATTCGTAAGATTTTTGATATGAACACAATAATATTAAAAAAAAATAAATAAAAAAAAAAAAAAAATCTATCAAACAACAATACTATAAATAACAAACAACTATTTGTGAAACCTGTTTGAAAAACAATAATAAATGTAGCATTTTTATTTGGTGCCACTATAAAAATCTAATCAGAAATTACACACTTAAACTTTAAAGGTTCACTTAACAAATTTAGTCTTTTTTAAATAGCAGCGAAATGTTTTACAACTGCATGAGGATGAGGAGATTTTTTATTTAGTGTTTTATTTTATTTTTGGCTTAACTGTTCCACTTAAAGGCTTGTGAAGGATTGAGATGCACTGATAATGAGTGACCGCTAGGTGGCCCCAAACAGACCTTCTGCAAAGCAACAATTGATTTAACGATACTAAATTTTGTCAAGATGTACTCTTGTATATAACAGCCAAATATGTGTGTGTGTGTATGTATATATATATATATATATATATATATATATATATATATATATATATATATATATATATATATATATATTCATATAAATATAACAACACTATATTCGCAGGCCAGTCTTGGTGCGGGACTGTGTAACAGACTATATTTACTGTTCTGTACGTATTACTATCACACTGTAAATGTACTTCTAAGGTTCCTTCAGCCTGGGAGTGTCAACAATGTCATAGCAGTTTTAATCCAAGAGGGTGAACCTTACAACATTGCAATCATATACATACACATAGACGCTACATTAAGTTCAAGGTCATGGCAGCTGTGATGGTTTTTTGTTTGTTTGTTTGGTTTGTTTTCTTGCTTTCAGCTCCAGGGATCATGTGCATGTGTGTGTGTGTGTGTGTGTGTGTGTGTGTGAGAGAGAGAGAGAGAGAGAGAGAGAGAGAGAGAGAGAGAGAGAGGTTTCACATTGCCACTTCAGCAAGAAATAGCGACTGTGTCATGATCTCAATTCAAGGCCATTCGCTGCCACGCGTCGAAAGCTCAACCTACAGGTTACACACATGCCTATGTTTACTGCCTGCGCATATGTTCTCACAAAATGATGGTAGGATAGTGTAAAGATTTGACTGACAGGGCTTCTTTGAATCTGGAGATTGTTTTCCAAACAGTGTTATGTGCTTGTATTAGTAGGTAGGTCAGAGGACACGTTTTCTACACACTTCATAAAGTGCTGGAAATAGATACTTTATGTATGCATAACATGTAATTATATAAAGATGTGTATTGAATAGGGCTGTCAAAAAAGTTATTGAATTACAAAATTATAAAATTATGTCCTTCCTTACATTTTTGTAAGTAAAATGTGATGTAAATGTTGTTTAGATATACGAAATGAAGACTCATTAATTTTGAGCTGATTTTAGAACAAATATTGTTTTCATTTGTCACGTGTCTCCTAGCAACAAGAGGCACGTTTCTGTGTGAGTTTGTTGTGACCGAAAAACTTTAGTAGTGTATGATCCTCAGTCGTTTAGTGTATGATGGACAGTTTTTTTCTCTCAAAACTACAAACTCGATAACCGTATTATTGAACATTAAAAATCCAACACTAATAAAACAAAGCCAGGGGTCTCAAAACTCGGTCCTGGAGGGCTGGTGTCTTGCAGAGTTTAACTCCAACCCTAATCAAACACACCTGAACCAGCAAATCAAGGTCTTACGAGGGATACTAGAAACGTCCAGGCAAGTGTGTTGAGGCAAGTTGGAGCTAAACTCTGCGGGACCCCAGCCCTCCAGGACTGAGTTTAGAGACCCCTGGTTTAGTGACTATAGCCACATATAAAATGTATATGTGCTGATATTGTTTGTCTGAAACACTGTATTGACCGATACAGGCCCAAAACTATTCATTTTATAATCAAGGTCATAATGAATGAAGTTGTTGATATCGATTAGTAGATTTGTCATGTCTCAATTGGAAAAGCAAGTTATTAATCAATTTAAAAGTTATTAATTGAACTTTTAACCTGAACACCGTTTTTTTTTTAGAAAGGCAGGAATGCAACTGTCAAACGCGTTTGTTTATCCTAGCACGTTTACATAGAAAAACAATGGGAAAGCAGCGCATTCTGTGTGAACGACTGTGAGTTCCTTTTGACCGATCACCGTTTTCATCCCCCCTTCTCCGTCCTCTCATCACTTCTTATTTATTAGCAGTACGAACGTCCATTTGTGGATCTGTTTTCTTTCTATTTCTGTCTCCCTCTGCCTTTCTTTCTGTCTTCGTTTTTCTTTTCCACAGCCAGCCCCGTGTGTGAGTATTGCTGAGGCAGGGTAATGTAATAGGGCCGGTAGAAATAGTGAAACACTCTTGCATGGTGAGAGAACAGAGGGTCAAACAGTACAGAGAGAGAGAGAGAGAGAGAGAGACTAGATTAGTCATGTAGGCAGGATCAAGCTACAGTAACATTATTTCGAAATTTAAAAGATGGGAAGTGCTGTGTTAAAAGGGAATCCCGAAGAGGAAGACAGATTTTTGCCTCGTCGGGGCTCCGTCTCTTGTTCTGACCCATTAAAACCATCAGAATATATATATACTTTTCTTGACTGAAAACTGTAGTTGGTAACAATCTAGGTCACTTGTTTTAGGTAATGTATTCTGAGTACTTTTTAGATTACTTTTAGACTACCTTTTTACCTAAAATGTTTTAAATGTACCATTAAATCTACTATATAGATATAAAGAGCAAAGGGAATTAAAATATATTCCATTGTTTGATGTCAACATCAAAAAAAAAAGTAATTGTAATCTGATAATGAGGATTTTGTAATCCAGATTACATGCATTCAGTTACTATCCAGCACTATATAAATAAATATAATGTCAAATCCAGAATTTGTAACTACTATAATATTACTATAAAATAAATATATAGTAATCCAGATTACATGCATTCAGTTACTATCCAGCACTATATAAATAAATATAATGTCATATAAGTGCTGGATTGTAACTACTATAATATGATTATTTAATATATATATATATCCCCTGCAATGGCAAAGCTGATCATGTCACATGATCCTTTAGGAATCTTTCTAATAGGCTGATTTGCTGCACAAGAAGCATTTCTTAGTATTATCAAATCGTTGTGCTGCTTAATGAAGTGTGAAAACTGTGATACAGTGTCTTTTTCAGGATTTTTTAATGTACAAACACCATTTATTTGAAATTATTTGTAATATTATAACTGTCACTTTTGATCAATTTAATGCAGTGGCGGTTCATGGCAGTTTTATGGGATTATGCCTGTTTTAAATATATATATATATATATATATATATATATATAGTACTTTTTAAATCTTAATTTATATGTAATTTGTTTTATATAAAATATAAAATAATAATAATACATTTAAATGTATTTTACTTTATATTATATTTTAATTACTACTGTATATAGATATGCAATAATTATTTTAGTTAATATATGCTATAAAATCAGTATAGAAGTATATAAAATAAACAAGTAAATAAATACAAACTGCACAGGAGAAGACTGGAAATTGCTGTGATGTTTATCATATGTGTGTGTGTTTATGCAGTAAGTATTTCACATCAGTTAGTTGAGACGACAGGATTGAGTGCCACTTTCCAAGGTGCCAAAGAGAAACTGCTGAGAGTTGACAAGCACACACAGTCATTCACATTAATCTCGATACGACAGGCTGCGCTGTGACCAACACTGTAAAAGTCTCGATACATCAAATATACACAGTAATAAAAAACAAAACTCACGAACACCTGCTCATACATATTATACCAACACAGGGCCTCCGATTATCATGCCATATATCCATAGACCCGACACAGAGTGTGGAGATGGTTGTGGACCCCCACCTTAACTGCCACCAATATGAGGAAACCAATAAATTTTATTCACCAAGAAATAGAAAAGAAGTGACATATACACTCAAGTACATACTGCACTAAAGAAGCTTAAGTAGAAATTGGTGATTTATCTGCAAAGAGGGAAAGAAGCTGATTGAGGAATGCTAGAATAGCTATAGAAAGTGATTTACAGGATAAGAGACATCTGAAACCCAGCTGGTTTGATATAGATGTTATTATGAATACAGTGTCACATTACAGGGGATCACGCAGGGCTATGTATACCTACCATGCACTGGTGTTGTGTGTAAACATGTGTAAGGAGGTTCTCCCTGTCTTTCGTCAACTGTTTTTAAGTATGCGTTAAGTATGAGTGAAACCCATCTCGGGTCTTTTTCGGTGGGGGCACGTGGCTCAGTCACCGTAAATCCTGGACAAATATATTTCAACACCAAGGTGATGAAAAAAGGCTGGAGATATAATTTATGGCATGTTGCATTCCACTCAGGAAGTCTGAATTTGCAACTGTTTGGGGGAAAAAAAGACCAATGAATGTTACCTCATGTCACACTAGAACTCTGATGTCACCCACATGTAGTTGTAAAATGTCACATGTTCCGAATTTGGCAAATTTTACAGGATTCTGTGGTCAAAAAAGCATCTTACGCGATTGACAGCCATTCTAAATTAGTCATGTATTCAGAAAATATAAAAATAAAAATAAAAAATAGTGGATGTTTTTGCTCAGCATAATTGATAGTGAACATTGTGGGACCGCACTTTAAAAAATAAATACAACATAAGAATAAAACAACAAAAATAACACACTATAAATCAAACAAAAGTATTTTCGCACGCTAAAAAATAAATACGACCTCACGTTATGTCAATCATGTTAACACACTGCCTCTGAAATATTTGTCCGTCATAGAAAAAATCGGATGGGGTTCGATTTACAATTCAAGCATTTTGAGAGCTGTTTTGACAGTTCAGAGCCACCGTAAAAACGAACGCCAAAGTCCAGAATGGCGATTGTCAAATTCATCCACTTTGCCTCGCAGCACAAAGCACTGTATATAGATCCTTGCACACTGAGTTCACAGAACTTGTTTGGTTGTCTTCTTTTTAATAAATGGGGCTCTAGTATTGCTAGCAAAAGCATCAACCGAGCCACTGACATCCCAACATAAACTTTGAATCGCCCAGGATAATTGCTCCTGAGTGGGAACTCTTCATTCTCTCCATCCTCTCTCAATCTCAGGATTGGATGGACCTAATATTTCCTTTCGTTTTCTTTTTGTAAGAAGCGAGAGGACAACAAAATCATTCTCACTGTTTGAAGACTCCATCAAGTGCTTTTTTGGTAATTTTTTTCTCAATTAATATGCATCGCACTCGGTGTGCAAGGTTTCTGTGCGTGACAAATTTTTTGTATTTCGAATATGAAAAAACGCATATGAAAATTTCGGACTCAATGTGCAGAGACCTTAAGTGTTTGGTATGAAAATTTGGTGCGATAAACATTTTAATTTGAATTAACATTTGTTAATGCATCTGTTCCAAAAAAAATTGCATTCCAAAGCAACAGAATTTATTTTCATGTAATTCTGAGTTTATATCTCACAATTGCGAGAAATTAAGTCTGAGAGATAAAAAGTCAAAATTGTGAGATTTTAATTTAGAATTGCGAATATCGCAGAATTCTGAAGAAAGTTCAGAATTCAGAGTTTATATCTCACAATTCTAACTTTTTTTTCTTAGAAAAATCTTCATTCTAAAAGGAAATTCTGTAAACACGGTGTTGTCTCAATAAATATTAATCAACTCTAAAAAAACTCTACAACTGAAAAACAAAAGAAGACTTGGAACATGCGCATAAACCCAGAATCCTCTACTAAAAACAGAGAAGAAGACTTGGAACATGCGCATAAATCTTGAGTGCTGTATACAAACATTTTTGTTTTAGTAATATTTGATTTTGCTTTAGTAAAGCTAATAGGCTCAGTAGCTTCTACAGCACGAGCATATAGTCCACCATTGTTGTTGTTGTTGCTGTAGCGGTGTCTGACTTGGGTCGAGACCGAGCGGCAACCTTGAAACCAACACGGAAGTGACTGAAACTGCAATTCATTGACTGGCCGCTAGAGGCTGGCTCCAAAAGGGTGTCATGTTAAAATGCCCAACTTTACAGCAGAAAAAAAATATGTTTACAGCCTGGTCTATATAGCTAATTTTGCCCTTCATGACTGTTAAACTCATCCGTTTAAATTATATTAAGTCTTAAAGTTCTGCATAATTAAGGGCACAGCCACTTGAGTGACAGGTGGATTGCCGCTGCTGACACTGCTGTCAAATTAGGTGGGCATGGTTACAGCAACCAGCTCCCACCTGTTTGCCCATTTTTGATTATCTGGGAGTGACACACGGTGACGTGCTGCCAAGATGGCGACAGCCAGCTCCGCCCACTTTAAGCTTCAAAAACACTCTTCAGAAACCTACGGGTGACGTCACGGACACTAGGTCAATGTTTTTATACAGTCTATGGTTGAGACGTGGTCTGATGATGTCATTGTTTCACAAAATATACGCATTTGGCTGTACACATGAAAACGCAAGAGTGTCGTTTTCAGATTTATCCACTCTGGGACCCAGTTTCAAAAATAGCGGTTTCAGGCTCCCAATACGCTGAACAAAATGCCAGTACAATACAAAATTTTTACGTATACTGCTAAATGCTTCTCCGTGAGGACGAGCTCTTAGTCACATACCCAAAGCCAAATCCGTATATACTGTTACATAAAATTACAACAAAAATCAGAACTGATGAAAACGTGAATATTGACTTCTTTTCCGGGTGTCAGAAACAGAAAGTTGCATACAAGTCTTTTTGTTCAGGGGTATTTCAGATTTTCTGTAAGTTCCACCTACTGTCAGAGAATAAAATTGCAATTTCATTCAGTTTGTCTGCCATTTTTTTATTTATTGGTCTGAACACACAAATCACATGCAAAAACTGGACCAAATTTTAGTGCCAAACATTTGTGTTGGTGTCAGTAGGCCTTAAGCTTCACATAAAATGTATTTTATACTTAGGATCAATGATTTAAAGTCGATAGCTATATACAGGTGCTGGTCATATAATTAGAATATCATCAAAAAGTTAATTTATTTCACTAATTCCATTCAAAAAGTGAAACTTGTATATTATATTCATTCATTACACACAGACTGATATATTTCAAATGTTTATTTCTTTTAATTTTGATGATTATAACTGACAACTAAGGAAAATCCCAAAATCAGTATCTCAGAAAATTAGAATATTGTGAAAAGGTTCAATATTGAAGACACCTGGTGCCACACTCTAATCAGCTAATTAACTCAAAACACCTGCAAAGGCATTTAAATGGTATCTCAGTCTAATTGTGTAGGCTACACAATCATGGGGAAGACTGCTGGCTTGACAGTTGTCCAAAAGACGACAATTGACACCTTGTACAAGGAGGGCAAGACACAAAAAGTCATTGCAAAAGAGGCTGCCTGTTCACAGAGCTCTGTGTCCAAGCACATTAATAGAGATGTGAAGGGAAGGAAAAGATGTGGTAGAAAAAAGTGTACAAGCAATAGGGATAACCGCACCCTGGAGAGGATTGTGAAACAAAACCCATTCAAAAATGTGGGGGACATTCACAAAGAGTGGACTGCAGCTGGAGTCAGTGCTTCAAGAACCACTAAGCACACACGTATGCAAGACATGGGTTTCAGCTGTCGCATTCCTTGTGTCAAGCCACTCTTGAACAACAGACAGTGTCAGAAGCGTCTCGCTTCAAAAAGGACTGGACTGCTGCTGAGTGGTCCAAAGTTATGTTCTCTGATGAAAGTAAATTTAGCATTTCCTTTGAAAATCAGGGTCCCAGAGTCTGGAGGAAGAGAGGACAGGAACACAATCCACGTTGCTTGAGGTCCAGTGTAAAGTTTCCACGGTCAGTGATGGTTTGGGGTGCCATGTCATCTGCTGGTGTTGGTCCACTGTGTTTTCTGAGGTCCAAGGTCAACGCAGCCGTATACCATGAAGTTTTAGAGCACTTCATGCTTCCTGCTGCTGACCAACTTTATGGAGATGCAGATTTCATTTTCCAACAGGACTTGGCACCTGCACACAGTGCCAAAGCTTCCAGTACCTGGTTTAAGGACCATGGTATCCCTGTTCTTAATTGGCCAGCAAACTCGCCTGACCTTAACCCCATAGAAAATCTATAGGGTATTGTGAAGAGGAAGATTCGATATGCCAGATCCAAGAATGCAGAAGAGCTGAAGGCCACTATTAGAGCAACCTGGGCTCTCATAACACTTCAGCAGTGCCACAGACTGATCGACTCCATGCCACGCCGCATTGCTGCAGTAATTCAGGCAAAAGGAGCCCCAACTAAGTATTGAGTGCTGTACATGCTCATACTTTTCATGTTCATACTTTTCAGTTGGCCAAGATTTCTAAAAATCCTTTCTTTGTATTGGTCTTAAGTAATTTTCTAATTTTCTGAGATACTGAATTTGGGATTTTCCTTAGTTGTCAGTTATAATCATCAAAATTAAAATAAATAAACATTTGAAATATATCAGTATGTGTGTAATGAATGAATATAATATACAAGTTTCACTTTTTGAATGGAATAAGTGAAATAAATACACTTTTTGATGATATTCTAATTATATGACCAGCAACTGTATTGTGCCGTGATTTTTTAATTCAGTTTTGCCATATGCAATGCTAATTGGGATTAGTTCATTTATATACTTTTGTCATTTTTCCAATTTTGTAATATTTTTTTAATGTAATTTTGTGCTTCATTTCTGGTTGAGCTGGTTGGTTTTGTTAAACATCTAGATTCTAGAAGTCTTGACAAACATTTTTAACATGCCTATCAAGAAAATGAATGGGAAAAACACTTCAGTACCAAGGTCACTGAATAAGTGGGCAATCGCTATTGAGCTTCAATGGACTGAACTGCTAGTCAATTTGAATCAATTGTGAGTCGCGTCTCCTGTGGTGTGCTGAGTTGCTGTCCAGGAGGAGCATTTCAAATCAGTCACCTATTTCCATTTGAATCAGGATGTAGGCAGTAGACACCAAGGCAGTTCACTAGGGTTTGGAATGGAGCTTTAGAAGCTGAAGACAGAGTAACAGACAGAGATTTACTGTAAGCACACAAGTAGTCAAATGGGACCTGATTATTAATAGTAGCATTTGATTCGTTAGTGCGACCAAGAAAGTGATCTCGCACACACACTCGATCCTTCATTCTCCTGCGTGTTGCATTATGACCCAGTCTATCCTGAAATAGACATAGGGTAAGCCAGAGTATATAAGACGCCTGGTGGATCCCCATCTCACACCTCTGGCTTTCTCTCTCTCCAAGTCTCTCTTCCCGCCAGGTTTCCCTTCACACAGGTAAGGTTAGAGTTTAGGCATATCGTTTCCTCTGAGAATTTCCTAAAAAATTTACATAAATGAAACAACTGCTAACATAAAGTGAGAGTAAAGAGGTATGAAATAATAATGTGGATAGCGTAACTTGGATCATTTGGTCCTGAAAGAATCTGATGAGATATGTTTGAGTTCATACTGAGATCTTGGATTATCTAAGCATGGGATCTTTTCTAAAGTTTTAGAGAAAACTCTTCAGCAGAAATCTCCATTCTCATTCCTGTCAAGAAGCTTTTTTTTCTTCTTCTTTGTAATGGGTTGTTTGCATAACCTGGCTTGCAGTATAACCACACTTACTAAAATAAAGGTTCCAAAAGTGGGTTTTTGAAGTGGTTCTATTTTTGGTTCCCCAAAGAAAATTTCAGTAAACCATAATTAAAAGAATCATTTTCTTAGTGTGAAGAACATTTTAAAAATCCACAAGAAACTTTTTTTCCACTATAAAGACCCTTTGGTGTAATGGAATGGTTCCATGGATGTTAAAAGTTCTTCATGAACCATATCTATGTAACCATAGATGCCAATAAGGAACATTTACTATAAAGAGCGCAAAAGCAGCCAATGTAAAAATTAAAAGATACTTGAGAGACTATTTGGAGTTCCTCAGATCTGAACCTTGAGAACCTCTAGGCCCTTTTAAAGGTTCCCTTTTAAAGGTTCCTCCAACATCCTAATGGTGTTTTTTTGGGTCCATCTCTCTCTCTCTCTCTCTCTCTCTCTCTCTCTCTCTCTCTCTCTCTATATATATATATATATATATATATATATATATATATACACACATATATATATATATATATATATATATATATATATATATATATACACACACACACACATATTTATATGTATATTTAATTGACCATTCTTGCAGGAACTTGTGGGTTCCTCAAAGAACTGGCATTCTCCAGAGGGTTAGACTGGTGTGACCTCAAATGGTACCTCGGTTATATTTATTTTTACACTGTAAACTGAGCTTGTGGCTTTTTAGACGACTGTTTGTCAGAATGTCTGAAATCCAAAAAGTCAAACGATATTTTGACAGTCATTGTGCATTAGAACTTTCTGTGTGATTTATATCTATTTGTAGTTTTCATTGGCAAAGTTACTGTGGCAGCTGCATAAATACTTGCATAAAGCTCGTAAACGCCTAGTGTTCAAGGAAGAATCATTAAGAAAACACCATCTTATCTGTCATGCCGTATATTTTTACATTTGAATTATCATCGCTTGTTTCACTAGAATTAGCTAGCTAATGGATTCTTTCAGTATTCTGTTATTTCTAATGGTCTCAGCATAACAATTTTTGGATAAGGTTTTTGTAATTTACTTGGAAAATGGAAAATGTACACTTTTGTACATTCAACATCTGGTTTTAAACGCCACGCTCTGATTGGCTGCTGCAGTTGTGAAGTGTTAGATGAGGTTAAGCAGTCAGATCTCTCTTAGTGTCTTAACGAAGACACTTCAAATGTCACTTTATAATCTGTGATCTCACTCCCCCCCAAAACACACACATATATAGTCTAAACTACAGAAGGATAGAGTTTCTCAAGAGGGCAAACACATTCTTTTCCGAAGGCCTTTATGCCCAACCCAACACACTTGGATGAAACATACCTCAACTTAAATAGACAAACATACAAACACATACACAGCTGTCATGCCTTACGCATGCCACCTTTGCAACGTATGAATGCTGTAAAGTTATTTACGGGTGACAGGAACTCTTGCAATCATGAAAGGCTGAGATGAGAGCAATCGAATCTGTTCTCTTGGCAGCGGAGCTCATTGTTGGTTAGTGTTCATTACAGCAGTTGCCTGAGCTTGGGCACTAATGGATCTAATAGTAAGCTGATACAGCAGGAGGATTTGGTTTAACATCAGTACCTTTGGAATAGTAACTGCCATTTGCCATTTGGATATTGACAGGAGGATCAAATTAACTTGAGAATCAAAATTTGTCTGCAACATTTGTGGTATCAATACTTAAATTTGAAACAAAAACGAACTACTAGTTTCTTTAATTTTTCAGCGCAATTTAAGTTTATCAACCAAAGCTGAACTCATCAAACAGTTTTGTAATAGCAAGAACACAAATGCATGAACACCAAAGAAGAAAACGGGTTATGCTAATTATACTATAGCGCCCCTTGTGGACACTAGTGGCAATTTCAACACACACCTGCGTGGCATTATAAATTGAGTTTTGGTGCATCATAATGCATCAACGCATGAAACCAAGCTTGAAATCACAGCTAGAAGGGTTTGTGTTTGTGTACTTTATAAAAGTATGTTTCAGGTTTTAGAGAATGGCAAAAATCCGATGTACAGATCAGGTCAAATGTTTGTAGAAATAAAAAACCTGCACGTAGTTGTAAAACTTTTGGTTAAATGAATGGCTAGCCATCTCAGAGGTAAAAGGCATGATTAATATAAACAGATAAACAAGACAACACAATAAAATTAGCACTGGATTAGAGACATGACTGTAAATGCCCTAGCAATAAAAATAAACTCAACCCACTTCCCATTTCATAAGTCTACTATTGCATAAGTGTATTGTGTTAGGTATGACACATGCATATATTGCAAAACAGAATGTAATGAATTAGATAATAGTTTTCCTGGCATTTAACTGCAAATGGAAAAAAGACTAAATGACTGAAATGTCTGTGTCCTTGTGTTGCTCAAAGCCTGCTGGGAAATCCTGTAGTGTTGACTGACACACACACACACACACACACACACACACACACACACACACGTTTACTTAGCTATCTAAATGGGCATATTCCATAAGCGTAATGGTTTTTATACTGTACAAACTGTATATTCTATCAGCCTACACAAACCCTACACCTAACCCTACCCCTTTCAAGAAACGTTCGGCATTTTTACAATTAAAAAAAAAAACATTGACTTTATTTTTATACCAGTTTTACAAATGAGGACACCCCCAAAGGCAGGTTTTTGGAGATTTTGTCAGGTTTACCTCACTTTTGGGGTACAAATTTGTCCCCAAAATATGGTTAAGTAGGCACACACACACACACACACACACACATATATTTTGGCATCCATTTGGTTTATATCATATATTAGCACCTAATATTTCTCTCTCTCTCTCTCTGGCTCTTTTAGCTGTCAAGATGGCCATGAAAAACCTTTTGAAAGAAGATGATATCAAGAAAGCCCTTGATCAGTTCAAAGGTGGGTTCAGAAGTAAATAATAATTGGCATCACTTTACAATAATGTTCCATTTCTTAACATTAGTTAACTACAGTATATTAATTAAAGGGATAGTTCACCCACAAATGAATGTATTCACCCTCATGTTGTTATAAACATGAATGAGTGTCTTTCTTCTGTTGAACACAAAAATATTTTGAAGAAGGTGTCTAACCAAACAGTTGAAATGAGACATTGACTTCCAAATGTTTTTTTTTTTTTTTATTATTATTATTATTACTTTTTTACTATGTGCTATGAAAGTCAATGAATATTCTTCAAAATATCTTGTGAAGATAACAGAAGAAATTCATGAAGACAGAAATAATGATTTTGGGGTGAACTATCCTTTTCACATGAAATAACAATGAACATACTTACTAATACATTATTGAATTCAAAGCTGCCATTAATGTTAACTGATAACAAAGATTACTGTAACAAATGCTCATTGTTAGTTAATGCATTAACTAATGTTAACTAATGGGTCCTTATTTTAAAGTCACCATAATTATATAAAACATTATTTATTTTAATAATTACTATAAATTATAGGTTAATATTTACACTGTCTTTATGAATATTAACATTCCAGGAATGGCGGATGTGCAGTCGATTACCACAGAAAATGAGATCAGTCTATTTTAAAAACAAGAATTAAACAAAAAGAGATGTGAAGCTCATATTTTTGTTAAAACACTTACATTAATTCTTCCACACAAGAATGTTTGTTATTTGAGCTGTAAAGTCTAATTTGTACTTTTATTAGTGGGACTATTTATTTAGGTGGATAAATATGTTATAAATATGATATAAATCACAGTTCTCTTTCTGGTATTATGCTATGTTATGTTTATCGACTACACATGGTCAATATTGGGTATACTGTATAACTAGCCTCATAAGATGCCATTTACATTTTTATGCCATTCTTTCTATTCAGTGTATATTTAAATGTGTTCTGCAAAATGCCTCACAACTTACCTCACAATCAGGCACATGGCTTACTGTACACGTCTTTTTTGTTCATTTTTACTAACTTGTTTTCTGTGGTCGGTGCAATGTCATCAGCTGAAGTGTACTTCTTTTAAACAGCTGTGGACAGCTTCGACCACAAGAAGTTTTTTGACGTGGTGGGACTGAAGGCTCTGTCTGCTGAAAACGTGAAGTTGGTCTTCAAAGCTCTGGACGTGGACGCCAGTGGCTTCATCGAGGAAGAGGAGCTAAAGTGAGAAGCGGCTGCATGGTTTTATATTCTTGCCAACTCTCTGCGAATTAAATGATTTGCACAAGAGCCATAAATTTGTTTTATCCTCTCGTCTTTCCCCCCTTCAGAACAGCTGTCTCATCATTCCTCCATTGATTTCTCCCTCCTGCCTCAATCAAAGGAAAAGAGCCAAGACAAAACCCATCCCCCATTGCATTTAATAACTCTATATATCTCCTCTGGCAGCATCCTTGCTCCCTATTATTCATTATCAGTACATGACTGTCCATCATTGGCCAACAGCAGGGAAGTGCGGGGTTGCCAGATTGAGAATAAGACAAGAATTCTACAGAGAGCCATCGGGGAAGACCTATTTTGTAATACAACTCCAAAATTGCTATTTCAATGTTAATTAATATCTAATTAAGTAAATTAGTTAAAGTACTGGACAATCCAAGGTACAAATTAGGACAGTTTGGGTGGTCTTAACCTTTAATTTAAACTTAAAGAGATAGTTCAACTAAAAACTAAAATTCTGTAATCATTTACTCACCCTCATGTTGTTCCAAACCTGTACGAGTTTCTTTTTTTCAGTTGAACCCAGATATTTTTAAGAATGTTACCAAACAGTTGATGGTAGCCTTTGACTTTCATAGTATTTTCCAAACTATGGGAGTCAATGGCAACCGGCAACTGTTTGGTTACAAACATTCTTCAAAATTTGTGTGTGTGAAAAAACAGAAAAAACTGAAAAAACAAACTCACACAGATTTGGAACAACTTGTAGGTGTGTAAATGATTACAGAATTTTAGTTTTTATGTGAAATATCATTTTAAACCCCGAAAGTCGAAACTTTTTTTTTTTTCTGTGGGGATCATTGTTCAACTCACACAAGAGAACAGTTTTCAAGAGTATTCGAATTGTATTATCATATTTAGTCACTTAAAGGGATAGTTCGCCCAAAAATGAAAATTAACCCATGATTTACAAGCCATCCTAGGTGTATATGATAGTCTTCTTTCAGACAAATTCAATCTGAGTTATGTTAAATAATAACTGGTGTTTTTAGCTCTCTCCTCTGCACTTCCACGTTCGTCACTTCTGCGTTTGTCACCGCGTTTGCCTACGTTCAACATCTCCCACTGGATGCCACTATCTTGTGAACGAGCATGAGACAGTTAGCGAAAGCTAGAGATAAAGGTTTAAAAAGTTCAGAAGCCCCCCCCCCTCCCCCGGAGCAATGTGGACTTATTTAATAATGGATAGGTGCAATTTTTTGGACTTCATGTACTTCATGATTGAGGTTGAGTAAATCATGGGGTAATTTTCAGTTTTGGGTGAACTATCCCTTTAACTGTTGTGCCTAAGCTGTGACCAAGGTTGCCAGATTGTGCTTTATCCCTTCTCCTGGACAGGTTTGTGCTGAAGGGCTTTTCTGCAGATGGCAGAGATCTCACTGATAATGAGACCAAAGCATTCCTCACTGCTGCTGACAAGGATGGAGATGGGAAAATTGGCATAGATGGTGAGAGAACTAGCGCTCTTAAAGGAGCAGCACCCCTAAAAATGATAAAACACTGTGCCTTGTTTTTTTTTAAAGAAAAGAAATTGTCTAGAATTACAAAAAAATATGATCTAATCCACAATTAGCTTGCAATTTTCTTTTCAGAATTTGAAGCTTTGGTGCACGAGTAACTCGTCAATATTTGGCAACCCTTTACACCACTACTCTCCTGTGAATACCTACAGCCAATCATAGTGTATGTCTCTACACATCCTGCCACGAGCCAGGAGCAGAACTGCCTCCTTTAACCCCATTTATTTATTTACCTTTTCTTTTTTATAAACTCTGTACATTTTAGTTAGCTAAACATGTCTCTCATAAAAACCTAGAGATTCCTGTACTGCTTTAACTTCCCATCTCTTAATTTTTGTTTATTTTGGCACATTTCTCTGTTTATGCCTCAAAATGCTCCTTTCTTCTTCTTATCTCACTCCATCTGTCATCCCTCCCTTTTTCGCTCCTCTCTTGTGATAGAGCCACTGAACATGATGAATATATGAGGAGATGGATGAGACGAAATGAGAGAAAAAAAATATTTAAGAAAGATAAAATAAAGCCATGCGTTGAGAAAAAACTACTGTGATTTTTATTTCATTGACTCATCTAGTGCAGTGTTAATATAATATTTTTTTTAGTATTAAAAAAAAATTGAGGAAGACCTAAAAGACTATTATTTGCTAAAATTGGGGCCAACTTTTCCAGCCTGGGCTGTCAGTTAAGTTAATTACATGAAATTACAAATTATTAATAAAATAAATCATAAATGAGTGCGCCAGTGCATTAGGAAATTTATGCAGAAATGAAAGGTCATGCTTAATTGTGTTTTTGTGCATATTTTTATTTTCTATTAGTCCAAGTAAATTAATGCATTGAATTGACAGCCCTAAAAAAAATCTGTAAATAATAACTCTCAACTAGACAATCACACAATAAATAAACATGATTTGTTCCTTCCTAATAAATAAATAATTGTGCTTAAACACTTAAACACAAAAAAAAACTTTAGTAAAATTTGTGCTAAACCTATTAAAAAACACAAAAACTTATACATATTATATCTATCAAATACACAACATTCAGACAGATGCACACATGAAAACAAATATAGTAATCAGACTTAACACCATAAAACAACACAATCTGAAATATTATGAATTTAAAAGTTTCAAAGTTTTTCGACTTGCGATTATGTTAAGATGATTTTAGTCAATTTAATATTTCTGACAATTTTAACCCTCTCCCTTGTGTTGATGTGGAAATGTGGAAACTCTTGGGTGTTCATCAATCATAAAGCTATTCTGTAACATTAGTCTTTTTTGGAGGATGTTTTTATAGTATGCCTAATTCCATTTGGAATATGGACATAGCCATTCAAATTAAATACCCAGCTAGTTTAAAAAGTGCCATTAAATTAAGTTTAAAAATCTCTTTTGATTCTAATATTAAAGTTGACTTACATTGTATACTTATCAACAAATTGAAACATTTAGTACAGACTCTGAACTGGTCAAAGTGCAGTCAATGTTTTGCGACAACTGTCAGTGGATCCGTGGGGCTGATTTGTCATTGGTGACTGTGGGACGGAGCTTCACTGTAGCAAAAGGATTTGATCCTCTAGAAAACAGGAAGATAAAAGACAATTAAGCACATTTGACCCCAAATTGTAATGATTGTAATGTAAATAAATAAATAAATAAATAGTCATTACTGTAATTTTTTTACAATAATACAGCAATATTTTATTTAAATCAGTATTTTATTGAAATACTAGCATGCCATTTCTAAACATACACACATATTTCACTGGAGAAATACATATGCATAGTTTAATAAGTATTAATTATTATTATTTATTTATATATGTCATAAAACATACAAGGTTACAAACTTAACCTCGGTTCCCTGAGATACAGGAACGAGTACGGTGTCTGCCAAGACGCTATGGGAAAACTCCTTTTTCTCCGATGACTGAAGCCTTTTTAATAACGCAGTGTAACTACAATGCCATTGTTTCGTGCAGTAAATTAAAAAGAACCAATGTCTCAGCAGCAGAGCTGCTATATAAGCGGGCATGCCGCCATAGGATTCTCAGGTTACTTCGACTGAAGCATCCACTGAGTTGTGCAGCTGCATAGCATGGCTAGTTACACAGTATTCGTTCCTGTATCTCAGGGAACTGAGGTTACGTTCCCTATTGATACTTCACTCATACTGCATCTGCTAAGATGCTATGGGGAACCACTACAATCCTGCCATGCTATGCTTAGAGGAACGAAATCCCCTACAGCATCTGCACTTGGTGAGGTCCAAGAGCACAGGAAGGTATATAAAGAGTTGTTCCGACTGCCTGATTGGGGCAGAACGCTCGATATAGATCCTCAATGCCCTAACGAGCCAGAGTAAATTCAACTCCTGGTCATCCTCCGAGGGAGGAAGCACTGATAGAGTTATCACCTGTGCTCTGAACGGAGTGGAAAGCACCTTAGGTATGTACCCAAGCCCTGGTTTCAGGACGACCTTAGAGTTGTTGGGCCCGAATTCTAGGCAAGAGGTGAACACAGAGAGCACCTGTAGATCTCCCATCCGATTTACCGATGCTAATGCCTATAGCAGAATGGTTTTTAATGTCAGGGAACGAAGATCAATTGATTGTAGCGGCTCGGGGGGGGGGGGGGGGGGGTGCTCTTTAGAGCCTTCAGCACCTTGGACAGATTGCATGTAGGGACTGTGGGTATCTGTGAGTCGGTTAAGCCTCCTAGAAACCTTTGAGAAGCGAACAACCAGGTTGTTCCTGCCCACAGACTGGCCGGCTAAAGAAGCGTGACACGCTGCTATGGCTGCTACATAGACCATGAGCATGGAAGGGGAACGGTCCTTGTCCAACAGCTCTTGCAGGAAGGACAATATCAGTGATATGTCACAGGAAGCTGGGTCTTCGCCGTGGGACGTGCACCAGGCAGAGAAGGCCAACCATTTAAGGGTGTAGAGGCATCTTGTGGACGGTGCTTTAGCTTGAGAGATTCAAACAAATCGTTCTGTTTGTCTGAGGTCCCTGATGCTCCAGAAATGGGTAGTGTCTGGCAGAGCAGGAGCGATGGCGAGGCTCAGGATTGGGAGCCACATGGGCAGCAGGAGGTGCAGGCTTCATGGCCTGCTGAGTCAGCACTGACTTGGGGCGACTAGAAGCAGCCGTAAAGCTGGAGCACGTGGGAAGGGTTTGCATGGCCTGGGACAATTTCTTTGCAGCAGTGAAGTACTCGGCGAATCCCTCAACCTCAGATCCAAAAAGGCCAGAGGGGAAGACTGGGGAGTCCAGGAAGGGGACCTTATCCGCATCCTTGATCTCTGTCAGCATCAGCCAAAGGTGGCGTTCTAACACCACTAGACTGACCATGGACTTGCCTATCACCTCGGCTGCGGTCTTGGTGGTGCGTTAAGCCAGGTCAGTCGCGCTACGCAGCTCTTTGAAAGCTGAGAGGTCTGGGCCGAACTCATCCATGTTCTGGAGGAGTTTGTTCTGATAGACCTGTAGGTCCACCATAGAATGAAGCACCGAGGCTGCTTGTCCAGCAGACACATAGGCCCGTCCGATGAGGGCTGAAGTCATTCTGCACAGTTTGTATGGGTGGGTGACCTTTGCCTTCCAGTCAATAGCCATGGGTGGGCAGAGATGCGCGGCCACAGACTTATCCAGGGGAGGCATCTTGTTGTACCCCTTCTCTTCAGCGCTGTTGCCTGCCTTGAGGGCGAAGGCTGGCTGAGTAGGGGGCGAGCCACGACTTAGTGAGTTCGTCACACGCACTCCCACCAAATAAGACCTGGTCCCTCGCAGTCGTTGAGGGATGCTGGTCTGCCTGGGAGAAGAGGACGGGGGAAGCCTCTCTGTGCTGAGAGCACGTGAGGCACATGGGGGCAGGGGGCGTGGGTGGGGGGTGTGGGGTGGCTGGCGTGAGCTCGCTCATCTCCGTGTGCCAAAGTCCTCTGCCCCGCTGTTTTTTCCTCGCAAGCCCCTGGGAGGAAGAAAACGGGAGGGTGCGAGGGGCGAGGTCGCTTCCTGAAAAGAAAGCTACCCGTGAGCACAGAGAGGAGAGACCCATATCTTCGAAATGAGGACATTCCGTCTCTTGAGCGGATCATCAGCGTGGGATTTCCCTAGGCCTGAGATGCACTTGTTGTGACCGTCAGCGGCATGCAGGGGAGCCCTCCATGAGCGACAGAAACGAGGTGGCAGGGGATCTGGAAGACCGGCGCTGCTGCGGGCATTGAAGGCGGCTGCAAGAGGTGGTGAGAGCAGCCAAGCAGAGGGTTCTTTATCCGCTGCGAGGCATTTCTACAGTCGTGGCCAAAAGTTTTGAGAATTACATAAATATTGGAAATTGGAAAAGTTGCTGCTTAAGTTTTTATAATAGCAATTTGCATATACTCCAGAATGTTATGAAGAGTGATCAGATGAATTGCATAGTCCTTCTTTGACATGAAAATTAACTTAATCCCAAAAAAACCTTTCCACTGCATTTCATTGCTGTCGTTAAAGGACCTGCTGAGATCATTTCAGTAATCTTCTTGTTAACTCAGGTGAGAATGTTGATGAGCACAAGGCTGGAGATCATTATGTCAGGCTGATTGGGTTAGAATGGCAGACTTTACATGTTAAAAGGAGGGTGATGCTTGAAATCATTGTTCTTCCATTGTTAACCATGGTGACCTGCAAAGAAACGCATGCAGCCATCATTGCATTGCATAAAAATGGCTTCACAGGCAAGGATATTGTGGCTACTAAGATTGCACCTAAATCAACAATTTATAGGTTCATCAAGAACTTCAAGGAAAAAGGTTCAATTCTTGTAAAGAAGGCTTCAGGGCATCCAAGAAAGTCCAGCAAGCGCCAGGATCGTCTCCTAAAAAGGATTCAGCTGCGGGATCGGAGTGCCACCAGTGCAGAGCTTGCTCAGGAATGGCAGCAGGCAGGTGTGAGCGCATCTGCACGCACAGTGAGGCGAAGACTTTTGGAAGATGGCCTGGTGTCAAGAAGGGCAGCAAAGAAGCCACTTCTCTCCAAAAAAAAAACATCAGGGACAGATTGATCTTCTGCAGAAAGTATAGTGAATGGACTGCTGAGGACTGGGGCAAAGTCATATTCTCCGATGAAGCCCCTTTCCGATTGTTTGGGGCATCTGGAAAAAGGCTTGTCCGGAGAAGAAAAGGTGAGCGCTACCATCAGTCCTGTGTCATGCCAACAGTAAAGCATCCTGACACCATTCATGTGTGGGGTTGCTTCTCATCCAAGGGAGTGGGCTCACTCACAATTCTGCCCAAAATCACAGCCATGAATAAAGAATGGTACCTACCACACCCTCCAACAGCAACTTCTTCCAACCACCCCAACAACAGTTTGGTGAAGAACAATGCATTTTCCAGCACGATGGAGCACCGTGCCATAAGACAAAAGTGATAACTAAGTGGCTCGGGGACCAGAATGTTTAAATTTTGGGGTCCATGGCCTGGAAACTCCCCAGATCTTAATCCCATTGAGAACTTGTGGTCAATCCTCAAGAGGCGGGTGGACAAACAAAAACCCACTAATTCTGACAAACTCCAAGAAGTTATTATGAAAGAATGGGTTGCTATCAGTCAGGATTTGGCCCAGAAGTTGATTGAGAGCATGCCCAGTCGAATTGCAGAGGTCCTGGAAAAGAAGGGCCAACACTGCTAATACTGACTCTTTGCATAAATGTCATGTAATTGTCGATAAAAGCCTTTGAAATGTATGAAGTGTTTGTAATTATATTTCAGTACATCACAGAAACAACTGAAACAAAGATCTAAAAGCAGTTTAGCAGCAAACTTTTTGAAAACTAATATTTATGTAATTCTCAAAACTTTTGGCCACGACTGTATGCGAAGCTTCAAGTCTCGTAGTCTCAGTGAAGATCATCATTGTCGCTGATGAAGAAGAAATCTGAGAATCCTGTAGCAACATGCCTGCTTATATAGCCAGATGGCCACACCCATATTGGCGGGCTCTGGTGGGCTTCGTCGCCATAGGCTCATGCAGCTCCACTGCCGAGCCATTGGTTCGTTTTTATTTTAGTGCATGAACCAAAAGGAGTTTTTCCACAGCATCTTAGCAGACGCAGTGCGAGTGAAGTATCGATAGGGAACTAATTTCACAAATTTCTTAGTTTCTGTTTCTGTTCCGTTTCCTCAGTTTCTTTTAAAAATAAAAAATAAAAGACTCATGGTGTGTAATACCTGGGAAAAAGCGGGTGCTCTGGTGGTTGTCCATGAGTGGTTGGCCTCTGCAAACATTGAACAGATTTTATTGTAATGCTCACATTCACACAAAATACATCTGAGACATAACCTCATCCAATATAAAGTCGAATGAGAACCTCGACAAGAAACTGAATCTGAACGAATCAGCAAATTCTTTTGCAAATCAACATATAGCACATTCACTGAAAATTATTAAATTTGGTGTCTGATGCCTTTTTCAAATGTTTTAGTTCTGAGAGCTATAGATAAACTATTACCTAACATAAAATCAGCCTAGCAAAGTAGCTAGTTTTAAACACATCAAATGTTTAACATCATCATGAATTTCAAATTTTGCGGACATTTTAACCTTACAATGAAAGAAATCTCATACAAATTCAGCTTCTGATGGAAAACTACAGCATAGATTCAACACTTACCCCAGAGGTTGATTCGGTCTTTCGCTCAGGGAGAGGAGAGTTTGGAAAGGGCGGAGCCGGAGGCGGGAGTTCATTATAATTTTTGTGCTCTACTTTGCTCTCAAAATGAGACTCTGCCCTCCTGTCAGGGAGGGGAGATATTGGTCGAATATCAGCTGATCCACGGCGAAGCGGTGCGGCTGGAGGCGGAATCTCATTGTAGGTTTTCTGGCTGGTCTTGACCTCGTTGTTAGACTCCGCCTTCTTTTCAGGGAGGGGAGAGATTGGGCGAAGATCAGCCGATGCGCGACGCATAGGTACCACTGGGGAATGGATGTCACTGTAGCACTGGGTGTCTGAATATTCTGATTGGCTGGTTGGCTCCAGGAGGTTGTTCATGCTGTGGCTTCGGTGCGACGTGCTAGTGAAAACGTCAATATGTTTACATCAAATTATATACATTTAAATACTCATATACTCAACTTTACCTTGAGCCCAAAGGTAGAAAGTCTTCAGTAGATGCCACATAGGCAGCAGGAAACCAGCCTTGACTAAAAAGAAACAAACAAAAAACAACAAAAAAAAAAGCAATGGTAAGTGTGACTGCACCTTTAGCCATGATACTGACAGTAAATGCTCTCACCGGAGGCTTGAGTCATGGCGTCCGTACAGCCAACCATTGCGTGGTTCTGGTATAAGCACAGTTACCATGTCACCACGGGCAAATGGCAGCAGGACTGGATTGGATGAAGCGGGATGGGACACAATGGTCCTCATTGAGCGGCCGCCACCTAGACCCAAAGATTCGCCCACAGAGCTGGAGCGGGAACGACTTGGGAGAGGAGACGGGGCTGAGAAGAGTTTTAGACAAAGAAGTCATTCTTAACCGGACATTAGGGTAAATCACACACTGACTTTGTGAACTTTTATAGACAAAGTTAGAGTAGTCTCCAGACCTCTAGAGGGCACTCTGCCCAGAGGCTCACGGTCCATTTCTCGGTCTCCAGTCTGCAGCAGAGAGCCCAGAGAGCTCTTCAACTGCAAGAAACATCAAGACAGACCAGAATTTAAGGTTACCATGCTTCTAAACAACACACAAAAGTGTGAAATATGACTAAAATTGTTTTTTCAGAGTAAATATTTAGTTGTTACTATTAGACCCTTATCAGACTTTTAGAATCAGTTGAAATTATTAGAGTTTAACTACTGAGATGTTCATAGATATGTATAGGTAGATGGCTGTTTCTATGGGCCGCTAAAAGTAAGCCGTCCGCCATACTGGAATGGTCAAAACCGGTCCATGAACACTCAAGAGCAAGTTGCCTGTGTGTCTGCAACCCTACATATGCATGTATGAATATCTATATCTGCAATAGACTTCCGAAAATGATTTTGCTAGACTAGCACAATATAACAAGACAAAGCCGTTAGCTAACTTAACATTTAAAAGATAGTATGGTTTAAAAACCTGTAATATTGAGTTAATATATATTTAAAAACACAAACCAACACCTGTGAAAGTTCAAATTCAGGCGTTTTTACAACCAGAGGCTGCGCAATGTTGTGGCAACTCGTTTATTTTTACTGTGAGTGACAACACATTGACATGTCTGGAGCGGTCGAATGTGGCATCTACCTAAACCAGGGATCTCCAACCCTGCTCCTCGAGAGCTACCGTCCTGCAGACTTCAGTTCCAACCCTGCTCCAACACACCTGTCTGTAATTATCAAGTAGCCCTGAACACCTTTATTAACTGGTTCAGGTGTGTTTGATTGGGGTTGGAGCTGAAATCTGTAGGACGGTAGCTCTCCAGGAGCAGGGTTGGAGACCACTGACCTATACATATCTATGGAGATGTTAGCTTAGCAACATGCTAATGACAGACACTATTATAATAAGTTTGAAGTACTGGGACGTTAGCTTAGCAATGTGGTAATGTAAGAATCTAGAAACAGCTGAGACTGGTAGGGTTTGTTGAAGTATTGAGATGGTAGCTTAGCAATATGCTAATGTCAGACTCAGATGAGATTGTTAGGGGTTTCTAAATCTTATGTTAGCAGGCTTCCAAACAACACTCAACAAGTGGTTGGCTGGTCTTAGCTGGTTTAAGCTGGAAGTACTGTGGCTGGTTGGTCAGCTAAGGAAGTGGTCAATACAGCTTAGGTTGGTTTTAGCTGTATTTCTTTCAGCAGGGTTATTAACAAGGGTTACTAACAACACCCCCCAAAAATTATATATATATATATATATATATATATATATATATATATATATATATATATATATATATATATATATATATATATATATATATATATATATATATATAGTATATAAAAACACACTTGTATGTTAGCCACAAACCAAACTTTTGTATTTTTTTTTTTTACTTTCTTAATGCATGTCGTGTTGTAAACGATTTATCAAAGACCATTATTCCAAATAAACAAAATGTTTGTCTCCTAGTTATATGTAAAAAAAGTGCTCTACCTCCAGCAAAAACAAGTCGTGTATTACAAATGACATTTCACGACTTGAAATGATGCAAAACACAATTTCATGGCTTGTAAATTCACCCTCAATTGACAGATGTAATAAAAAGTTAATTTTGGATTCTGTACGCCACACAAAGCTACCCATCTGTTCCATTATGTGATTGTGGAAATGTTTGGGCTCGGCAGTTAGCCTAAAAGTGCATGGATAGATGAGCAGTTACTCTTCATTCCCATCATTCCAGTGTCACCTGAGCTTCTTGATCTGATGGAGTGGGTGTTCGAGGTCTGGAACTTCTGCTCTCACTGACTTTTTCTTTCCAACCATCTGCTCTCAGCTGGAGAGATACTCCCGTCTGTCAACACACGGAAAGATGGTTGTGCAGTGAGCCGATAAGGTTTGGATGGAACTGGAAAGAGGATCTATATGACTGAGTGCACACTGGCTAACGAACTCCAGTGGAAAGCAGCTGTACCTTGTTGATAAGGTATAGTAGTGACTGTGTAAGTCCACAATGTTTTTCAGCAAGGAAACGATATCTCCTTTCTTCCTCTTTGAGAATTTCATGCTGGCTCTGCCTCAGGTACTGCATGTACTCACTGCCCTCCTGCATACACACAAACACATGCACTGAGACACAGGCTCTGTTCCAAAACCTAGTGAGCTTCACTGTCTTCACTCACAGTGGCAGTTGCCACATTGCAGAAAAAGTTGAAGTCGACTTTGTTATGTTGCCAAAGGTAGTTTTTGCCTGTGTTGCTTCAAATTGTCAACTGTCACTGAAAATCAATGACTTGCGATCATTTTGTCATAACAATCTGTAGGTGTGAGCAACCCTTTCGTACACAACACGGAAAATATAGTTATGTTTAAACCTGAAATGTCCAGTAAAGATTACGTGATCCGCCTTTTGATAAAGATGAAGCTACAGTTGAGTTCGCAACTAACAATACAACGACACGGTGACCTTCATTGACGTAATCCATGTCAGAGCGAACACATCTGATGACATTCAATTACTGTTAAGTGCAATACTTGGGGAAAACTTTTTAGACAAAGGGAACATAAAACTGATGACTTAGGTTCTTATCTATAAACCAAAATAACATCAACCCACAAATATGCATGCATACTTACAAGTGAGTCTCTGAACACACCACGTCTCAGCTGTCGCTCCAGTGCTGCAGCCTGATTTCTCACTTCCAATTCATAAACTCTGCGGCTGCCCTACACATATACAGACAATATATCAGCTCATGCACATATATGCACACGTCTCAATACATAACACATGGTTCCATACTCACTTCGATGTATTCCTCGTCCAGCTTCACATTCTTGTCCATGGCCTGCAGAACCTCTATGTGAAACCAGTGGAACTGGAAGAAGATCAGCAATGAAGACAGTTTATGAATCCAATCAGACGGAGAGACTTGAAGAAAAAACTGTTTACTTACCAGAAAAACCGTTACGATTGAAAAGACAGAAAAACTATTTATTTACCACACCCTCCACTTCAGCAGTGAGCTTCCGCTGGGTCTCTGATATCTGAATCAACACGTCACCTGGGGAAACAACAAATACATTAATTAAATAAATGATCGTGAATACATATTTAATAAGTGCAGAAATGGAAGAGTGGGTTTTTGTAAACTGTGTTAATATCATGGGGATCGATCTCCAGCATTTGTGGTTGTGTCAGTTAATGCAGTCGAACCGTAACGAACTAAGAGACCAGAAATAAGCAACTGAATTTAATGATCATCTACCATTAAAGGGATAGTTCACCAAAAATTAAAAGTCATCATTTGCTCACCTTTTTGTTGTTCCAAACCTGTATGACTTTCTTTCTGCTGAAAAACACAAAATAAGATATTTTGAAGAATGTTTTAATTGTTTTTTATCCATACAATGAATGTCAATGGGGTCCAAAAATGATTGACTTTTAATGTATGGACAACATTTGTTTCCAGTGTATGAAACATTTCTCAAAAATATCTTCTTGTGTGTTCCTCAGAATAAAGAACGTCATACAGGTTTGGAACAACATGAGGGTGAGGAAATTATGACAGAAGTTTCATTATTAATAAATTTTACTAAAAAAAAAAAAAAAAAAAAAAGTTTAAATATCACAGTGTTTCAGTTGAACTGGTAATAAGTCTTGTAAATTAATTAACTAATAATTCTTATAATTATGCATATTTGTCAATTATAGTTAAGATTTATTATAATTAAAATATCTATAATTAGCTATAACTAATTCTGGAAATTTTGGAAAGTTTTAAAAAGAAAAGTCCTAACATTTATCATGTAGCTTGTCCCAAAAAACAAACAAACAAAAAAACCAGTATGTTTTCATCTTTTATTAACATTATTATATGTGCATCGTAATGATGAGTGTAATGTGCTGAGGTGAATTAATTAATTTAAAAGGGTAAAAGAATGACACCATGCATCAATAATTTAAGTCTCAATGCTCACATGGACACCCGATCTCTAACACACACACACACACACACACACACACACACACACACACACACACACACACACACACACACACACACACACACACACACACACACACACACACCTGTCTTTTCCCATTACATGCAGGTTTATATACCTGTAGTGATCTTTCAAAAGATAAAGACCCTTGTTTAATTCATTCCATCGTTAAGCCTCTAAAACCTTTGTTCTGCTGTTCATCACTGCCACGGTGTTCTGTGCGTATGACTGGAACAAAAACTCATTACATGGGCAGTGAGCCAAAGGTTTCACTGAGCCAAATCTTGTGTTTTATGACAGAGGAGGCATCTGCCACTGGACACCGTTTGCAGAAACATCTATTGTATGAAGTACAAACAAGCTCTGATACAGCCAGAAAGTATAGATAAAAACTCAGTGGACATCTTGCTGCACAATCTGCCCAACTGGCATTGGATTTGAGATGCAAAAACAAACATTTTGAGTCTTACCAAGTGATCTGGATGATAACGTGTTGAGAGCTTGCTCGCCCATCTTAGCAAGAGCGCTGAAGTATGCCTCGCTTGTCAGAGCCAAAGCTTTGATACACACACATACACAAAATATCATGAATTTAGGCATTTTTTCAGCATTTTCTAATAACAGCTAAAACCAGACTTTGGTGTTTTGCTGGTTTTCTTTTCTTTAGCTTGACCAGCTGCCAAGTCCCCTCTAAAACCTTCAAAAAACAGACCAGCCTAAGAAAACAAATCAGGCTAGGAGACTAGATAACTACCGTAGGCTTATTTAAAGGATTACTCCACCACAAAATTAGTATTTTGTCATTGATCACTTACCCCCATGTCGTTCCAAACCTGTAAAAGCTTTGTTCATCTTCTGAACACAATTTAAGATATTTTGGATGAAAACGGGAGGCTTGTGACTGTCCCATAGACTGCCAAATAAATAACAGTGTCAAGATCCAGGAAAGTATGAAAAGCATCGTCAGAATAGTTCACCTGCCATCAGTGATTCAACTGTAACATTATGAAGCGTCGAGAATACTTTTTGTACACGAAGAAAACAAAAATAATGACTTTATTCTACAATTCCTCTCCTCTGTGTCTCTCCAAATCAGCATAGCGCAATTTTGACAAATCTGACTACTACGCAAGCGGCTTACGCTCCTCTGTATCAGCCGCGCCACAAGGATACGGTTTTTTACATGTATTTACGCTTCGGTTTGAAAGCAAACAGCGCATCGGCGCAGCGCGGCTGACACAGAAGAGCATACGCCATCTGTGTACTGCTCAGAATTTACTTTTATGGACCTTGACAGTGTAATTTACTTGGCAGTCAATGGGACAGTCACAACCCCACCGGTTTTCATCCAAAATATCTTAAATTGTGTTCCGAAGACGAACAAAGCTTTTACGGGTTTGGAACGACATGGGGGTAAGTGATTAATGACAAAATTTTCATTTTGGGATGGAGTATCCCTTTAAGCAAATTTTTTATTTAAGCTGATTTTTTTTTCTTTTCTCCCAGAAGGGTTGGTATTTTATTACCTATGTCCAAAAAAAAGAAGACCAACAAAGTATTATAGGCTGGTTTACGCAAGGCTTTTTTTTCTCTCTCTTTTTTCCAGCAGAGTTGGCATTATATTTTATATGTATATTTGAAAATATAAATTAACTAGAGAAAACGCAAAACAAAAGCAAATTTATATATATATATATATATATATATATATATATATATATATATATATATATATATATATATATATAAATAATAAAAATAATACAAATAAAACAAACATTAACAATGAAAAACGAATGTTTATTTAAAAAAAAAAACTTTTTTAAGAAAAAACAGAACAAAACAAAACAAGTTTTAGCGAAACAAAAAGTTTAAAAAAAACAGAACAAAATGAAAAACAAAACTTCAATACAATCAATTCAAAAAGTTCAATACACTTTCAGGATTCTTTGTGTTTGAAAACACACACAAACATTATGCTCACCTTGAAAAGCCTTGATGTAGCTGTTTCCTAAAGTAACCAGCTTTTGCAAGCCAGGATTAAACTGATCCATGAGGTTCTGAATAACCCAAAACAACACCATTATGCTGTCAATAATAATGCTGGAGCATCATAAATATATACTTTAAGATAACAAATAAAGGGGTTTATTTTGAAATAATCATTGGCTGTCTGCACATGTTCCTTACATGATTTGCCAAATAAATTAATTACCAGACATGGAAAATTAAAATTTGACTTTTTTTTTTCTTTTTTTTTTTCTTTTGCTCAAATCAATTTTACTGCATGACAAAAGACTGCAGAGTGATAGAAAGACACAACTAGTTTAGATATCTTTGAAATCAGTTGCCTGGGACAACAAACAATTATACAGTTTAGTGCTTTTTTATGTAAAAACGTTTGCCTGCAGAATGTCACGACTGACCAATCAGAATCAAGTATTCCAGAGAGCCATGTAATTACATCAATAATTAATGAGCGTTCTCCTTTGATCTCAGCTTAAATGAGAGTATCAGAAGACTCACATTATAAACACTCAAGGTTGATCTATGAAGAAGGTCACTGTTCGCACCAGACATTCTGTTTCTGTTGGAAAATACACACTCAACGCTACACAAAACTACAACGGACATGTAAAACCAACTTCAGAGAACATTAACAAAACATTAAAAGAAAAAACACTGAAGATACTGCTTTACGTACCTGTGATGGTGAAAGTTTTCACACTGTAGTTACGCTGTGTGTGATGACACACTCTCTTTATGTCTGTAATGGGTTTTTCAGGTCTCTGTTAATGCCTATTATAGGACGAGAAAGGGTGAGTACAAGAGAGAGAGCGAGGAGTCCACATCTGATACGGCCTGACGTTTTGAATTATTTACCTGTCCCATGACAGAACGTGAAGAAGGGCGGCCGTCTGACAAGCGGGCAGGAGACACACTTTAACTGAGAAGAGTTGTAGTGACACTTTAGCTGGTTACACCTAATGAGACACTCAACCACAATCAGGCTCATGGAAAACAACTAATTACTGCTAATTTTCATGCATCAACGTGACTTGAAATTTCTATTGCTATATTTTTGCATAAAATATTAAATAAATGCATGAAGTGAAAAAAAAATAAGGTACTCCTCAATGTACTTATTTGTAAAGAAGTATAAGTGTTGAGTGTTAACCTTTAATTGATATAAAGTAATAAAGAAAAAAAATCTTCTCACATTTTGACAAATAAATCTCCAAGACACTTGCAATTGTAAAGTATAAAGAGTTTTAAAAATAATAGTATATGAAATAATAATAACACTAAATAAAGTTATATAATAATAAAAAGAATACAGTAGATACAGTGTAGGCAATGCTGATTGCTTTTATATTAGGTTTCATTAGTACTTTCATTTACTAAAATATCAGTAAAAATCACATTTTATATACAGTATACAGTAAAAAAGGTTATTTCACATATAGAAAACACCAGAACTAATACCAGTTTGAATAATCATCTGTGCTTTTTTTATTTTAAGTTTACATCACTTCAGTAAACGGGTTCAAATCAGTGCCACAGCAGCAGGTTATGGGTATAAAGTGAATAAATGCTTATTTTGGTCTCTGAACAACAGATTTGTAAGTCCAGAGTCAAGTATAAGTTATCACCAAGTTTTTGAGGAAAAATGACCTGTAAATATGTTATCAATAAACCAAACAAAAATACAACAAGGCAAATGAGAATGCAAGAGGTTTTCAAGTTAAACGATGCATATTTGTTGCTAAAAATATCAGTATATTATACATTTTCTTCATAAATCATATTTTTTATACATCACAGCTATACTTCACAGACTGAGATACTGCCAGTTGCTTCTTTAAAATGTGCAAGTATGCAAGGTTATACATGAGAGATTGCACACACACAAAAAAAACCAAGGCTTTTCTTTAAAATCGCAAATGACAGAGACAGCACAAAGAAACACTATGAAGATCATTTCCAAGTGTAAGGATAATTGCATTACAAATAGTAAATGAAAGGAAGTACTCAGTATTCAATCACAGTGGTTATAGTTTGACCATTAACATCGCAAGTCCAACAAACTTCCAGAAAAATAAAAAAGTCAGTTTCCCTACAAATGTCACACATGATAAAATGAACAAAATTAATGTACATAATGAAGCACCCACTACATTTTGATCAATGCAAATGTCAAACACAGAACATGTTAACTTAGCAATTTAGCATAAATAAAATGTAATGCAATATAAAAATATATCACAGTTCAAATATTGGATTGGGTACTGGTGAATCATATATTGTAAAATGACACTATGAATCCTTCATGTATGTGGTAATATTACCCTTGATCCAATTTGGTATTTATGATGCATACAAAACATATGGGGAAAGCATGTTATTTTATATATATATATATATTCTGCCTTTAAAGGTGCTGTATGTAGGATTGACACCAAGTGGTCGAACTAGGTACTGCAGTCCAAATTCAAAATATTGAGATGTTTTTTTTTTTTCACCCAGCCCCTTCTCCTCAGACCTGAAACACACGCAGGTTGCCAGATTGACGACACCAACAAGAAAGAGTGCACTTCACAATGAATGAAATGAAATGCGCTATGTTTTCCGCCAACTGGCAACCCGAGTGCCGAGATACAATTGGGTAAACTGGCAGTTGGCAGGTTTCACAAACCAAAACAGAGACTGACATTCCGGCCCTGAACGCACATTTTCAAAGGAGAATAACTGACTGTAGCATTGTTTTTCAGATAAACAAGTATGTTAACTTAGCATGTTTCTTAACCCTTGTGCGCTCCTCATTTGGAAGTCACACTTATGGTCTTTCACGGTCAAAAGTGACTGGACACCTAAAATGTAACTTTTTTCTTCAGTAAAATCAATCTAATATATTTTTGTTCAATAATATTTTTTCTTTTGTATTTTGAGAGAATTTTATGGTACTAATTAATATTTATTCAATAATTATTATAAGAAAATTCTAATTTTTTTAAATGATTTTTCAATTAATGCAGTATTTCAGATTAAAATAGAGACTATGCCTTTAAAATAAAATTTTTGAAGGCAGAATAGCACCTCCTGCTGAGAGCAAAAAAAGAAAAACCTGTAATTTCATTGTGTAACCACTAGATTCCTGTATAGAAGTCTACAGAGAGGCTTGTGAATTCCCTGGTTGTTTTTATACATAATTGTTTACTTTTATTAGGTTGTGGATTTAAATGTATATTAAGGCATTCTCATTCTCTTTTTGTTGTTTTAAATGTTGATTTGAAGTGTAGGTTTTTCTGCATTATTATTACTACATTCAAACCTGAACACAGAAAGCATTTTGTTACACAAAACATAAAAATTCTATAAAAATTCAACAAAAATGAGCTTTATCAGAGCTTAATCCTTCTGGGTCTGATCTGATTTTACCCTCTTATTTCAATCTTCTGACATATTTTGGCTATATGGTTATAGCATGTATAATGCTGTATGTGTGTGTCTGGGAGTGTGTGTAAGTAAGTGTGTGTGAGTGGATGTATCTGTTTTACACACTTGATGTTTTAGAGTGTAACCCCTTCCTTGCTGTCCACTTTTTTACTGCATTGTAGTTGAATTATTGATTTTACTTTACATAGTTGCAGTGTTACAGCCATACGAGTTAATAGGTGTTTGTGTACGTGCATGTGCGAGTTAGTGAGTTGATTTTGCTTTCTAAATGTTTTAAGAGTTACACCCCTTCATTGCTGTTCAATTTTTTTCTGCACTGTGGGGGATTGTTCTGTATTTTCTATTTTTTCCCAATTTCCCATTCATTTCCTATGATCAGTCATTTTTGGCCAAAGACCGTGTGTGACAATTTTTTTTTTTTTTACAACCACTTAGCTTTTTCAAATCATGCCCTCAATTTTTTGTGTGTGTGTTCACCTACCAAGTGCCATAAAAGTCACCAAGTTTCGTACCATTCTGGTGAAGCTCCAATTTTTGAAAATTCAAAATGTAAAATTCTCCAGTCAAAAGTGACCGAAGACCGCACAAGGGATTTATCTACAAACATATTATGGTATTTTCATGTTTTAATAGAGTCAAAAACTTACATACAGCACCTTTAAATTAATTGAACGTCACAACAATGTACACACACTACTGTAATCAGATTCATTAATTGTATAGGATAAATCATTTATGCATATGAAGCCACCAAAACCCTCTTCATCGCCTTCAGTCTGGAAGCTATTGTCAGTGCTGCAGTAGCTGCTGGCAGAGGGTCTGCAGCACATCTCTGTGCTCATACAGGTACATCTGAGTCTCCCACAGCATGTCAACTAACACAGCGTCACTGACCTCATCCAGCATCACCTCCTGAGACAGCTGAGGACTCAACCTGAAGCACAAATGACATGCAATGTGACAAGGAAGGTAGGTGAAAGCAAAACATGTTCTACCTCGCAGAACAGAACGAGTGCAGAGATTTACTGAAACCACAACATAATTGTTCAAATGAGGCTGTGAATGAGGATCAGTCGCTCACAACTGACCTGTGATAGTTTATATTGGCCATCTCACACCACGCTCGGGCTCGGTCCACTGCACAACCATCCGAGTCTGTACACTGACAAACATAAAAATAAAAATCACTCATTTAATCGAAAATACCACCAGCATGACTCACTCCACCAAACACAAACAAGTGCCTACAACTTGCACCCAAAACAATGGTACTTTTATACAGGCAACTGGAGGTTTGTACATAAACTCACACAGTCCACAAGCATCTTGCCCAGCTCTTTGACCCCAAAGAACGTCTTGGCCAGCTCCAGTGGATTTGAAGGCCTGAAAACGTCCACAGAGTTCACCGCCACCTGAGGAGGTTTACCGGTGCCCAATGAGAGGACCGCACCTAACCTGCACACTTCTGATTCACGGCCCTGATGGAGTGAGAAAAAGATGCACGTATAACTACAATACATTTACACCATTTCAACAAAGTCCAATAGATCCAAGTCAGAGTTGACATTGTGTTTCATTTGAAGCAGAAATGTAGTTTGTTTAACATCTTAACATGTGTTGGCATCTTAAGCCAGGGGTGCTCCTGAATGGGCCAACATCCTGCAGAGTTCAGCTTCATCCGGCTTCACCACACTTGCCTGGAAGTTTCTAGTAAATCTGAAGACCTTAATTGGCTGGTTCAGGTGTATTTAATTAGGCCTAGAGCTTAACTCTGCAGGACACCACCCCTCCAGAAACAGGTTTGGACACCCCTGTCTTAAGCCTTCTACACACTGTACAATTTTAGCAATCCTATAAGATCGTTGCTGGTCACACTGTGCGACATGGATCTAATAAACTTGGGTAGGACATGCATGTAGACTGTACGATGATGACACCTATTGACTCCTATACTTTCTATAGAATAATAAAATGTCATTAGCATGCACTAGTGGTAAACAAAAAGAGCATTATGAATCACACTTTGGCAGTTGTAGTTTTTATGTGTGCTGAAAAAAGTGGGAGCGGCAAAGTGGAAGAAATGAGAGCTTGAGGTAAGCAGTTTTGTGTTTTAGCGTCACGTCGTGTTGATTTCATGTCACATTTTTACTGGTTGGTCCATAAACGTGGGTTGTAACTGCAAACACACTGTGCGATGATCATGCTGAATTTCTGACAGGGGGGCAGGGTTTATGTAAACATCGGGGTTAGTAATGTCACAAACCCGGGAAGAAGCTTGTTGTAGTCCCTACCAGCCGTTTTTGTAGTCCTTAAACAGCGATTTCTTTCAAATAAAATTTCTCCCTTTGCATTGAACTTTGAGCATCATAACTTTGCAGACGCTGTTTATGCTCTAACAGCAACATTACATACTAACTAAAGTTAAAAAAAAAATTACGGCTTAGCATATGTGTACAGCCAAACTCAGTCAACAGTCAACCCCAGTTGACAGTGTGTGCGAACAGAGTTGCTCGACACATGCGCACTAGAAAGTTTCATCCTTGTCAAGTGTCTGCACTATATCTCTCCACAAGTTGACTTTGCAATCTTTTAAATTAGAGTTGCGGGTATCTCATCCCCCACAAACAAGTGCTCGTCAACATGGCCATCTATTGTTCTTGCTTCTCCAATAGTTTATGAGCTTGTTGTTTATGGAATTCCAAATCTGACAAAATTAGAAATAAATAAATACATAAATAAATATACAAAGAAAATGTAAAAGAGTGAAAAAATCAAATAAAATCAATAAATATACAAAAGTAAAATAAGTAATTATTTATACAGTACTTATACTTATTTCCTTATATTTTTCCACATTTATTTATTTTTTTCTTTTATTTATTTATACTTATTTATTTATTTATTAAGCAGACACTAAGGTACACACAATAGGTAACTATTCACCATTAACCAAACTCTTTTCACCGGTTTCAGGATCTCTCACTGTTAACATAAATATAGAAATAAATGGGTAAGTAAATTCATGTGGAAATAAATAAATAAATAATTAAAGAAAAAACTGAAATGTTGGCCAAAATTTGAAATGTACATAAATAAGGAAATAACAGTATAAATAATTGTTTTTTTTTTCCTTTTTCCTTTTCTTTGCATATATATATATATATACATATATATATATATATATATATATATATATATATATTGGTTTCTAATTTTGTCAGGCTTCAAACAGTTTCTTTTGCTTGATTGTGAACTTCCCAGGCCAGTGCTGCCACCTTGCAGACCAACTTTGAAAAATCGTACTTGAAGCAAACATTAGGTGCATTTTCTTCGGATGGCGAAATTTAACACACAAATAAATACCAAAGCATACTTTGGGCTTTAGGACACATCTGATTTTCAAAACCCATTCTGAGAAATCAACTGGATTTTTTGGGATGTATGATTTCTCTGCTGAATTTTTATGTAATACTAACTAAAACCCATTGTACGAAATATTGTTTATATTACATGTGTAATGAAACTTGTTGCAGTCAATTAAATTTCTAGCTAAAAGTGAGTCTTGAACCGGTATTTCTTGTGATCAAATTTGTGAATCAGACCTGTGCCTTCAGGGCTTTGTTGTACTGGTGTATTTCTGTCATGGCATCTAGCGTTGGATTATTGGCCAGCAGCCCTCCATCCAGAAAACGGCCCATTGGTCGAAAGTAAGTGGGAGCAGCTCCACTGGATCGGGCGGCACGCCAAACTAATTGCTCTGAGAGAAAGAGGATGTGACTGAGTGAGAAAACCAAGAGTGCACAAGTTGATTAGCCCCCCACAAACAGACTATCGACCAATTAGTTCCAACGTTGGGTACGACTGTGCATCAAACACCAGAAATCATGCATACTGTGACCTTTCTGTTCCACATACACTCTCTCTCTCTCACACACACACACACACACCTTCATCGGTCACCTTCCTACGCTTTCTGGGAGGTCGAGTATATCCTAATACCAAAAGATCTTCATCCTCCCACCCTGCAACAGTCACAATGAAGCTTTTACGCCTTATTTGAGATTGAGGATAACTAAGAAACCCAGAGCACGAACATAAGCATTTTCACTGGCACAAAGATAATTAGCATAACGACATCCCGAGAATGAAAGTACGCAAGAGATTTACCCTTCGGCACAGTAAGGGGTTGAAATTTGGCTGTAGATGTGTACGGAGGGTCTCTCTGCAGGGCTGGTGGGTCATAATTACGAAACAGATGCAGTTCACCAGGATGTCTGTCTGCAAGAACGCTAGTCACCATTACTCTGAGAAAAACAGACAGGAGATATATTAAAAACAAGCCTTTTCTGAAGAATGTGTGTGATGTTGGCTTGTGCAAAACTCGCTGGCCCTGTTCCAAATGGTATTCAGGAGTACCAAACTGAAAGCAAAAATGTAAGTAACTGTAAGTCCACAAGACCACAAGTTCATATGAAATGGGACAGGACCAACGTTGCCAGTTGGTGTTTCATTAAGGTGTTTGGGATGCCTATGAGCTATCAAGCCGTTGGTGTTATTTTCGCTAAGGCATTGTGATAGAGTAATGGCTATAGTTGCTAGGGCATTACAAAGAAGTACTTGGGTGTTGCTAGGGGTGTTGAGAGTTGTCACAAAATACTTTATAGGTGGTTGCATTACTAGGGTGTGCTGGGCTGTTGCTAAGGCATAGCTAGGAAATTTTGAGTGTTTGCTATGTTATTCTAGGTCAGGGGTCAGCAACCCATGACTCTTTCATGCCTCCGCGGTGGCTCCCTGTAGCATGGGCACAGGATGTGTTCCCCTGACTTTTAATAAAATGTAAACTATTCCCTTGCACTTTTTAGGGATAATGTGTTCATGTAGACGTTTTCAAGTGCCAATGTGAATAAATCTAGATTTAAATTAAAAGAGACAAGATTGTCACATCGTTTTGGATACGTTTTATTCGTATCCAAAACGATGTGATCATTATGGAGTGCTAAACTCTCTCCTGCAGTATCTGTTTCATTCATACTTGAAGCCAGAGGGCGCTCTCGCACAGAAAGTCCAAAACAGACTCATAGAAGTAGTAATAACTTATGACATGCCTGGAAATCCCTAATATGGACAAAGGCATCCAGCTATTGCTGTAGCTAAGCTGAAAAACAAGCATAAACCACGACTGATGAAATGTGAAGACAATAAACAATTGCGACAATATATGGTTTATGTGTGTTTTTCAAGTCTTCTCCAGTTAATAAATAAAGTATATGAATAAAACAGTGCTAACTGACATAGTATTTATTACAATACATAACCTATAAAATATATTTTCTGCCTTATTCTGTAATTAAAATGGAAAAAGTGTTTGTCGAATATAAACTAGGGATGTAACGATTCACTCAAGTCACGATTCGATTCACGATTTTGATTTCACGATTAAATTCGATTCATGTTTTTGTTTTTTTGTTTTTTAACAAAATGAGATTTAAGACAAATTATAAATAAAATGTGTCCTTTTATTATTGCTTGGACAAAATGCTGCATTTTTCTTTGGGAAATTGAAATATAACACAAATGAGGACAATAGAAGCAATCATAACCAACAAAAGAGCAATAATATGCAAATGCTATATTAGTATATTATTATAGTAAGTCGCTTTGGATAAAAGCGTCTGCTAAACAACAAAATTTAAATATATGTAAATTTAATTAACAAAACTAAATTTTAGAACAAGCCCCAAATCCAATAAATAAGTAGCACAAATAAAAGAAATATCTTCTCATAAACAAAATAAGACTTTGTCTGTGCTCTTTCCATTTAAGTCTTTCCAAGACTTTGTCTGTTCTCTTTCCATTTAAAATTAAGAGGCAGGCACCCCTGCATTTTAACCACAATCCAAACAAAGATGCTGCACACATGCAACATGAGCAGTTTTTAATTTTAATTAGACTGAATAATTTCGAAATTTGAAGCAAAAACAGAATGGTTTGACTTCAGTTTTGTTAAACTATACATAAAAAATATCTGCATGAAACGCAGATTCACTCTCTGCCAGCAGGTGGCGCTTAAAGCTTTTCCTTGGTTTCTGCTGTAAACGAAGCAGCGCTGCACTCATGAACTTTTAATATGCATTATACAGAGGCATCTAAACTCTTCTAAAGACAGTAAGTTCCCCTCAGACATACATTCATATAAACTCCTACCCCTGACTGAATCGTGATTTGTTTAGCATCTCAACCGATTTAAATCGTCACATGTTTGAATCGATTTTCAACAGGCACGTGGTTAATCGTTACATACCTAATAAACCAATCATAATCATAAAATTGTCATTAAGAAAATATTATATAATACAAATAATTGGTTATTGTCCAGCAGTATTTTATTTCTTAGCCAATTAAAAGACATAATTTTTTTTTTGTCAATTAGACAAACATACATAAAATTACTTTTATTATTATTATTACTACACTTGACATTTCAGTCCCCCTCACTTCTGAAATGATTGTTACGCCCCTGCCCTGTAACATAACTGAATACAAAACTTTAGCTATATGATGTGTATATCTTCATTTTAGGAATCTAATAGGTTTTGTAGCTCCACATGAATTTTATTCGGTGGGAAAGGGGCCAAAATGGCTCTTTTGATGTTGAAGGTTACAGACCCCTGTTCTATGTGGTTGCTAGGGCTTTCTGGGTGGCTGCTAGGCAGAGGCTGCCTTTGTAGTTTTTTGGCCTATTTAAAAGAATAAAAAACATTCAGAGGAAAAGACCTCTGTCAGGGTGTTGCTAGGTTAGTATGGTTGGTGGTGTGTTCAGGGTCATCACTAAGACGTTTCTATGGAGTTCTGGGTGGTTGCTACAGTAGGGCATTGCTAGGGTGTACCAGTTTGTTTGTAGGGCACTGGAAATTCTTGCTAGGTTATTTGCTAGGCTTTAGGTGGTTGTTAGAGTGTTCTGAGTCTTTGCAAGGGCATAGCTAAGAAGCTTTGTTTGCTAGGCAGTTGTTAGGGTGTTTTGGGTGGTTTTAAGGACATTGCTATGATGTTGTGTTTTAAGGCCATTGAACGGATATTACACCCAAAAATCAAGTCATTAAAGGGATAGTTCACCCAAAAATCAAAATGAACGAATCACTCGATGTAACCGGATCTTCTTGAACCAGTTCACCAAATCGATCTGAATCGTACAGTATAAGATATTTTAGATTTAGTCCGTTTCTGTCCCTCCATTGAGAATGTATGTACGGTATACTGTCCACGTCCAGAAAGGTAATAAAAACATCTTCAAAGTAGTCCATGTGAGGGTCCGTTAGAATTTTTTGAAGCATCGAAAATACATTTTGGTCCAAAAATATAAAAAACTACGACTTTATTCAACATTGTCTGTTATGAGCGCGTTCACAGCACATCCGTTTCGCGAACGAATCACTCGATGTAACCGGATCTTCTTGAACCAGTTCACCAAATCGAACTGAATCGTTTGAAACGATTCGCGTCAACAATAAGCATTAATCCACAAATGACTTAAGCTGTTAACTTTTTTAACATGGCTGACACTCCCTCTGAGTTCAAATAAACCAATATCCCGGAGTAATTCATTTACTCAAACAGTACACTGACTGAACTGCTGACTGAGCCAGATAACGAACGAAACAATGACTCGTTCTCGAGTCAAGAACCGTTTCTGTCGGACGCGTCCGGTTTGAGAACCGAGGAGCTGATGATACTGCGCATGCGTGATTCAGAATGACACACAGCGCGTCTGAACCGAACTGGTTCTTTTGGTGATTGATTCTGAACTGCTTCTGTGCTAATGTTATGAGCGCGGGTAAACCGAAGGCTTGAATCAGGGCCATCATCGCCAATGAAGTCATTACGTCGAGCGCAAAAGAACTGGTGAACCGTTTTCGGCAACCGTTTATTGAATTGTCCGAAAGAAACCGGTTCGCGGAGAAGAACAGAACTTCCCATCACTACCGGTGATCCGAAAAAAACCGATGCAACCGGTTCTTGACTCGGGAACGAGTCAATGTTTCGTTCGTTATCTGGCTCGGTTCAGTCAGTGTACTGTTTGAGTAAATGAATTACTCCGGGATATTGGTTTATTTGAACTCAGAGGGAGTGTCAGCCATGTTAAAAAAGTTAACAGCTTAAGTCATTTGTGGATTAATGCTTATAGTTGAAGCGAACCGTTTCAAACGATTCAGTTCGATTTGGTGAACTGGTTCAAGAAGATCCGGTTACATCGAGTGATTCGTTCGCGAACTGGATGTGCTGTGAATGCGCTCATAACAGACCCGGGAGAGAAGTCAATGCTGAATAAAGTCGTAGGTTTTGATATTTTTGGACCAAAATGTATTTTCGATGCTTCAAAAAATTCTAACGGACCCTCTGATGTCACATGGACTACTTTGAAGATGTTTTTATTACCTTTCTGGACGTGGACAGTATACCGTACATACATTTCTCAATGGAGGGACAGAAAGCTCTCGGACTAAATCTAAAATATCTTATACTGTGTTCCGAAGATGAACGGAGGTCTCACGGGTTTGGAACGACATGAGGGTGAGTCATTAATGACATAATTTTCATTTTTGGTTGAACTAGGATTTTAAGGCCATTGCTCGGTTCTGAGTGGTTGCATGTGTGTTTTGGGTGGTTGCCAAGCAGTTGTTAGGGCGATCTGAGTGGTTTCTAAATCATTGCTTGGTGAAAGGATGTTCTGGGCCTTTGAAAGAGAATAAGTAGGAAGTTCTGAGTAGTTGCTAGACAGTTAGGTTGCTTCATGTGGTTGTATGGGCATTACTATGATTTTCTGAGTGCTTGCATGGGTATTTAGGGTGTTTACCAGAGCGTTAACATTATGTAAAGGATGCAATGCTCTCATTATTTTGGTGGAGGTTGCATGTGTGTTTGTGCATTTGCAAAGCAGTTGTTAGGGTATTTCGAGTGTTGCTAGGGCATTACTTGAGTTCAGGGTCATTGCCAAGTAATAATAAAATGTTCTGAGTCTTTGCTAGGGACCAGCAAGGAAGTGGTTGCTAAGGATTTATCAGGGCATTTCGGGTGGTTCTGAATCACATTAGTAACACGTGTGTTTAGGGTGGTTATCAAGCTGTTGTTAGGGTGATCTGAGTGGTTGCTAGGTCATTGCTTGGTCATTCTGTTGGTTGATATGGCATAGCTTGATTGGTAGTGGCTAGGCTGTTGTTATGGTGTTTTAGATGATTGCCAAGATGTTCTGAGTGGTTACATGGGTGTTTTTGGGGTGGTTGCCAAGCAGTTGTTGATCTGAGTGGTTGCTAGAGCATTTCTTGGGTATTCTGGTCATTGATAGGGCATTGCTAGGCAGTTGTTGTTACGTTATGTGGTTGCTAGATAATAAGTGGTTGTAAGGGTGTTTTCATGCTGTTTGGTTTCGTTAAAATCCCAAATCTTAAATATAAGAACCTGGGGTGAGTGACATCCGTCATCTTGGTATTTTCTCCAAACTCATTCTTGAGAAATTCCTCCAGAGGGCCAGACTCATACGGCCGAGAACCTTTAAATACCTGTTCCTTCATCCTGAAGTACAGACAGCGCAGATACTCCATCGATTTACCTGCTCACGAATACAACAAACACAATTATACTGATTTATGTACACACAGTCAACAAGAACATATTTTATAATTATTTCAAGAATCATTCTTTTCTGTATGCTGATTGGTCAATACCGTGTTATAAATGTACATAAATAGTAAATACTACATCAAATACCGTGTACAATAGCTAGGGCCAGTATGCCGCCAGTACTAGTCCCAGACACCCAGTCAAAGAGTTCCCTGATGGGCCGTCCTGCTTCTTTCTCCAAAGCGATCAACATCTGGATCAGAACCAGTCCTTTTATTCCACCACCATCTAGACACAGCAATCTGTCCATTCTTGAGAAAAAGAAAAGCAAGTGAGCAATCAATTCTGTGTAGGCTTGTTTTCATCAATGTTAAATGTATGTGACATACTTCTTGCTTCCTGTCTGGAGCCCATCGACCTCTGCAAAGCCACGACTCATGGCCGTGACAGCTACCGCCACGTGCATGATGTCATCAAACCCTGTGGACCAATTATGGGAAAGATATGAGAGCAGTGAACCAAACTGATGGCAAGTTGACTCTATCATAGATTTGCAATACCTAGAGACCACTGTTGCAATAAGTGTGATACGCAAGCATGGCCGTCAAACTGGAAAGGTCAATATCAACCCGTAAAAACACATGCAAGTGATGATGCAACAAGCACCATGCTTTATCAGCATTCTCAACTGTGAAACACTACCCTGTTTTGTCTCGCCGGTTTGCATCATAGGCTGTACAGTGTCATGCCATTTATATTGGTGTAATTATAGTAGGTTGGTGAGTGATTGTTTGAGTTCAACCCAAAATGTTGACCTTTCCAAGATGGCAGCTGCTACTGACAAATCTGAATGATTCAAATGGGGGAAATTTAATCAGAGTTCGAGATAATTTGATCAGATTCTAATGAGTTACTTAAAAAAAAAAAAAAAAAAAAAATTAGGTTTAGAAATACAAGCAGCACACAAATTAAGAAATTAAATATACTCTCATATATATATATATATATATATATATATATATATATATATATATATATATAATATATTTTTTTTTTTTTCTTTCTAAATTAAAAATTTAGGAAGGGTAAAAGAGAGAACTGAATTTTGGTGTACTAATTTAAATTACAATAATTTAAGTTAATTTAAATAGTAATAATTGTAATACTTAAATGACAATCTTTTTAATAAGCATTTAAATTTGTACATTATGTTCCAAAAAGCAGTCCATAGAAATCTCAATTTACTCATGTGCCAAAATTTACTTATTATTTTACAGAATATTTCTGCATTTTACACTAATTAGAGTGTCCTACTGTTATCTTAGCAACATGCTAATGCCAAAACATTATTAAAATCAATTTGTGAGTCGAGTCTTCAGTGCTCTTTATGTGAGGAGAAACATTCCACTCATCAGCCTATGTAGGCAGTAGCTAACCAGGTTTTGGAACAAAGTCACACTTGTTCCTCTGAACACTACTGAAATAACAACATAAAAAGTACAGAAGACGACTGACAAAAAAAACATAAAAAGTACAGAAGACGACTGACAGAGGACACAGGTGAAAGATACTGGCAGGAAAGCGGAAAGATTGGGGGCGGGGCTTTACCTATGCCAGGAGGAGGAGCTTTGTTGTCACTGAGGATAGGGCTGTTGAGGGAGGGGGGGTTACACCGCTCAGCCCCTACACTACACAGCATGTTCAAGAGCACCTTACGGTTGGGCCCCAGCATAAGTGCAGGATTAGACACACGCATGCCGTCACACCCACACCATACACACGGAAGAAAGAAAGAGTATGCGTTAACAATGCATGAATGACAAAACAAAAGAGCCTGACATTTCATTCTTGTAGTCAAAAATGTAGATGTGCAAAAACCGTCATGACACGCAGGCTGTTACATAGTTTGTGGTGATGCACTCACAAGATTTTCTACAACCAATCAAAACATCAGGACCTATCAGACAGCTTCTGCTGGTTTTTCCAGAGAATAGCATAGGCCCCATTTTTTTCTGTTTAAAATCTTCTAGAACTTTTTTGATTAATAAAAAATAATACATGCATACATATTTTTTAAAGGGATACTCCACCCCAAAATGAAAATTGTCATTAATCACTTACCCCCAATAAATAAATATATATTTAAAATCAAGTAAATAAATTTATTCATACATTTATTTTTTAAAGAAACCTTATTTTAACAATATTTAATTTAAAATTTTAATGAAATAAAAAAATAAACAATTTTTTAACAAAAATATATTATTTAAATAAATAAATAAACAAATAATAATAATAATAATAATAATAATAATATTTAAAAAAAATAAACTCCTGGTGGCTTTATACACATGAAATGTGCTATTACTGGCTGAGAAATTAAACACATTTAAAGCAAATCATTAAACTTGCATTGTGTGGTGTTTTTACAGTTGTATATATGCATATAAACTCAATTTATGGTGGTTTACGGTTAGATAATGTTATGCTTGCATGCAAACACCTCAAAAGATGTCATGCAGCACACTTAAACAAAGGGCTCCTTGACAACGTGCAATCAGAAATTGAAAGAGCTTGAATACATTGGCGACTGTTATGCTAGCCTTCAATTGGGTGTCTAGTCTCACATCTCTCTCTCTCTCTCTCTCTCTCTCTCTCTCTCTCGCTCACCCTTGCTGGTACGGGCTGCGATGAGTCCCGGTGTCTCTCCCAGGTCATTGTGAACTTCAACATCTGCTCCAAACACCATGAGAGCTTTGATCAGGTCCATGTGGTCCAACTGAGGGTTCAGAGGTTACAGCATACAAGAAAAATAAAACAGAAAAAAAGTGCTCTTTCTACAAACAATTTCTGTTAACTTTCAAAATGTAATAAATATTCAGTCAATTAGATTATGATTACAGTTGCCCTAAATTTTCCTTTTTATCTTTTTAAATATAAGAACGTCACACTGTTCCACAAAAATGGATTTATTTGTTTGCAAAAATTGAATTGTACTTCTTTTTGTACCCAGAGTTGTTTCTGATAAATAAAACTACTACCATTCCTTTCATTGAAATAAAGCTAAAATAAAATAAAGTATTAATATTAATATTGGATGAAAAACAAAAATTAGTCTAAGTATAAAAAGTATAAAATTAAAAACAAAAAAAAAAATTCAAATAGAAGTACAAAAATAAAAAAAAAAATAAAAAAAAAAAAAAAAAAAAAAATAATAATAAAAATAATAATAATAATAATAATAAAAAGACTAAAATTTAAAATGAACACAGAAAATATAAAAAGCTTATTTAAAATATTCAATTAATTAAATTTCATGAATATGAAAACAACAGTGTTCCAGTATTCTCATGACAAAAAAAATATTTTTGTCAAAAATTACCACCATAATGCAATTATACAATTTTACATGTGAGATTTTTGAATTTTCAATAACCGTGTTTTTAGTCATCATGCAATATATATATGAACTTTCATAAATTAATACACATAAATACATATTAACATATTATAATTACATAAATAAGTCATTTTGTAATGACAATAATAATAGTTATTGTTTTACTAAAATTATTTAATCATCATTACTGTAATGCAATTCTTTTTAATAAAAATTGCATAAATTACAGGCAGATTTTTTTTTTTGATATATTTAATTTTTATATTTTAACGTCTAGATTGAGGTGAAATGAGCCAGAAATGTTTTTGACGGGCTTTATGAAATCCGCTCTCATACCTTCATGGCGAGGTGCAGTGCTGTGTTTCCATCCTGACCCTTAATGTTGGGGTCGGCTCCATGTGTCAGCAATGTCATCGCGGCCTCAAAGCGCCCCCTCTTGGTCAGGATGTGTAACGGACTCTCTCCAGTCTTGCTCAGGTAGTTGATATTACATCCTCGGTCCAGCAGCACACGGCTCATCTGGAGAAAGAAAACACAGGACAGTCATACAACTAACACTTAGAATTCCTCAAGCACAAAAAACAAAGGGAAGTGTTTCTGACCTCGGCAGTCTTGGCCCAGTGAAGAGGCGTTCCTCCATAAATCGGATCCTCCGCCAGAAGTTGATTTGGATTGGTGTTTAAAATTGCTTCGGCACAGCTAGGAGGAGTGAGATTGAGTTAGAAGCCTGTGTGTGTATGATCAATTAAAAAGCAAAGAGAAGATTCTTGTCCTGCACCTTTTCTCACTAAACTTCATGGCGGTGTGGATTGGATAGCCATTGCTTCCCATGATGTCACAACGGGCTCCGCCCCCCAGCAGGCCCTTGACCGCCTCGACCCTCCCGAGACGGCATGCAATGTGTATAGGTGTTTCCCCGGCGGCGTTCAGCTCATTCACACCCATGCACATCTGTGCACACAAAACCTACAAGCGACAAAAAAATACACAATCACAGACACCCGAATTTGGCATTCAGCAGATAGTATGTAAGCCCTAAGTTGACCTCTCACCTCTATAACACCAGCAGAGTCTTGTTTAGCAGCGCAGTGCATGGGCGTCTCTCCGTTCTTGTCCTTAATGTCTGTGCGAGCCTGACACTCTTCCAGGAGCTCACGCACGCAGCCCACATCTCCTCTCTCGCACGCCAGGTGCAGCGGGGTCTGACCCTGGGCGTCACGGGCATTCATCTGACTGCAAGAGCCCACAAACAATCCCAACGTTTAATATTTTGTTCTTGATTTAATGTTTATAATCAGTTTTTATAAACGCAATATAATTTTTAAAACAGTATATTTAATACAATTAAAAATAGAAAGTGAAAACTTCTTAGAGACAGTGTACGTGACTTTTGAACTTTGTCCTTTTCTAGATATCTCACCTCAAAACGTAATTGTGTTTGAGACAGTCTCTCAGTCCAGTATCCACAGCGACGTGAGCCGAGCTCCAGTCGGGGTGATTCCGCATGCAGTCTACGATTGGCTGGAACGTTTCAGGTTTCAGCGGTGGGCGGAGCATCTCATAAAATGGGCGGAGTTTGAGGGCGTACTGAGGGAACCAATTCATGGCGTCTTCCTCCGAAGCAACCTGGAACATCCTGAGCACACAGAAAGCAAATTCACAATTCTGGAAACCCACATATGATGAGCTGACAAAGTGCATGACAATGAAAAGCCATATTCAGGATGGTGGCGTTATTTAATGAGAGTGTGGATCCACAATGGTTCTTTGTGGTCAAGGCTTCCCACTGCTGGTTACAGTCATGTGCTGATGGGAAAGCAAACCTATTCGACATACTGTGAAGCAATATGAGAGTATTTGCAAAATTATGATGAAATCACAGGACCGTTGTGACTTTTGCAGGAATCCAATTTATTGGCTGAAGATGGGTTGCGCTGTATAGTGAAGCTTAACTAAAAGGGACTCACCTCAGAGCCACAGATGGAGATTCAGGGCAGAGAAGCAGGCAGTCCCATGAACGGCTCTGTTGGTTCCTGTACAGGACCAGTCTGCCCTCCTGTTTCAGTAGCACTTTGCCATTATAATCCGACAGCTGCACATCCCTCACACGGTACGGGTTGGAGAACAGAGTCGTCACGGAGCTCACCGTATTGATTATACGGCCCAGGAACTGCATGGTGACCTGGGGTGAGAGAGGGAAGAGGAAAGCTGATGCATTGACCAGGGTTTATTGCCCCACAATAATTTCATAGCGCATCATCACATGACGCACTGTGAAGATAATTAAAGTTTAGGTATTACTCCTCATTGAAAATGCTTTAAACAGGTCTATTAATTTATATGATGGATTATAGGCCTATAATTAAAATTATTAACACTGCAGTGATCAATGAAAAATAAGAGCAGCTTTATTTCGTGCACAGATTTTCAAAAACAACCTGTTTAACGCAAAATATGTTTCTTATGTTTTTCACTATACGGGCCACAAGAGAAATATTAATTGGGGAAGAAAACAAAAATAACGACTTTATTCAATAATTCCTTTGTCAGCGGTCTCCTCTGTGTCTCTCATTATCACTGTATGCTGTGTATGCTCTTCTGTATCATCCGCGCCACAAGGATGCACTGTTTCTACGTGTATTTAGCTTTGATTTGAAATAAAACAGCGCATCCTTGTGGCGCGGATGCCACAGAAGAGCATACGCATACGGTGATATGGAGAGACACAGAGGAGTCTGCTCACAAAGGAATTATTGAATAAAGTCATTATTTTTGTTTTCTTCGCTTACAAAAAGTGTTCCCGTCGCTTCATATTACCCAGATTGCACATCTGATGGCAATTGGAGTATTCTGACGATGACTTTCATACCTTTTATGGACCTTGACACTGTTATTTACTTGGCAGTCTATGGGACAGTCACAAGCCTCCCGGTTTTCATCCAAAATATCTTAAATTGTGTTCCGAGGACAAACTGAGCTTTTACGGATTTGGAACGACATGGGAGTAAGTGATTGATGACAGTATCCCTTTAATGCAGCCTTAGAAAGCCCAGTCAGTTTTTTTTTTTTACTTTCACTTTCTCTACAGTGCATTGACTGACGTTCACCAGCATAACTCTTGTGCACAGTTTCTTGACCCCTCCCCCACGAGAGTCGACTGTTTCGGTCAGTGGTGACTTGTGATAGCCTACTTCTAACCAGAAATGTAGGCTATATGCTGTGTTTAAATGTGTTGCCACTTGCTCTAGCAACTTATACAAACCTATAAGTCAAATGCATGAATAATACGATGTTTATATTTATTGAGTCAATTTGCTCACTCAGTATATTGATCAAGACACGTTTTGCAGCTAATTAATTCTTTAAGAAGCATGAACTGATATACTGTATCCCAATGTCCTGCAGAGTTTTAGCTCAAACACACAAGCCTTGATGAGCTGGTTCAGGTGTGTTTAACCAGGGATGGAGCTAACTCTGCAGGACAGAGGCCCTCCAGGATCAAGCCATATGATCAAACTGTTGCTGCTGTCGGGTGGCTAATGTAAATGATGAAATGAGTGCTGACCAAGACTGCAACAACCACAGACATTGGCAGGAACGTCTGTACTGTAATCTTCCAATGACTGGCTGGTTTGACAATGAGGAGTGTTTTTAGTCGTTTGCACTCATGTAGCTCTTAACCGAAATTGTCACTTAAACTGTTAGTATTTCACAGCACGCCGTTTAGTCGTTGGGTTTCATTATCACTATATTCAACTGACAAAAACCACAACTTGTTATTCAAAACTCTGCCTGCCGCAAACCAGTTTAACTGTCATTCATCCGTGCACTTGATAAGTCACCAACAGTTAGCACTCGTTTTGATCCAAATACCAAAATTAAGTTTTAATTCTCAGTGGAATCTAACATCTCTTAATCATATATTACACTGTATACCTCGCTTAACGCCTTACCTTTTCGTTATTTCATTATCCCGTTCGGTTATGGATGTACAGATTCAGCAGATCGCTGACTTTTGACGGGGCACGTCAACAATCACTGCGTCACAACCAACCTTGTGTGAGCTTGACCGACAGACGTAGAAGCCAATCAGTAACCGAGTTCCAGTGCGCGACCACGATTCCAGCCAATGAGGCTGAGGGGGCGTTTGTCGTCAACAAAATGCAGCTTCTTTAGGACTCACGCATGTAAAATATTTAATAAGGGCTTTACGGACGAGTTGGTTTGAGTTTGATAACTAAACCATTTTTTTATTTTAAACGTGCTGTAACACGTTTTTTTAAATAAAAAACAAAACTCAAAACGCGTACATCACAGAAGGGGCTCTATGACGTCACTTTGTAGGCGGCTCGGCTGTTAGCATGACGCTAGTTCCCTCGACAAAAAGGCTCCATAGGCTTTTGGATTATCGCAAAACATAAGCTCTGTGTTCAACCATAGGTCATGAAACTTACACGTTTTGTCCATCAAGATAATCTTCACAAAATAATATAACTCTGATGAATTTTGAAGCCTAAATAAAAGCGCCAGAACTTAAAAGCTAAACTTAGGCTATGAGAGAACTACAGCACTACGGTCGCTCGCCTTCAGCGTCACCACCACCACGCTTCCACAACTTTTTCAAACTTATTTTTGTTCAGTGAAAAGGATTTACTCTGCATGTGTATTTTAATCCACGCTACATGAACCTTTTCATATAAACTGGAATAAATACAAAACTAGAGCCAAACTAAAAATGAAATGAGACATTAATAATAAATAGTATAGTGAATAAATTAAATAAACAAAACTAAAGGAGATGAAATCATGTATTTCCCTGCTGAAAAAAAAAACAGCATATGCTGGTTAGGTATGTTTTGATGCTGGTCTTTTGCTGATTTATGCTGTTCCTTTGCTGGTTTATGGTGGTCTTTTGCTGGTTTATGCTGGTTTATGCTGGTCCTTTTGCTGGTTTATGCTGGTCTTTTGCTGGTTTATGCTGGTCATTTGCTGGTTTATGCTGGTCCTTTTGCTGGTTTATGCTGGTCCTTTGCTGGTTTATGCTGGTCTTTTGCTGGTCCTTTTGCTGGTTTATGCCGGTCCTTTGGCTGGTTTATGCTGGTCCTTTTGCTGGTTTATGCTGGTCCTTTGTTGGTTTATGCCGGTCCTTTGCTGGTTTATGCCGGTCCTTTGCTGGTTTATGCCGGTCCTTTTGCTGGTCCTTTGCTGGTTTATGGTGGTCTTTTGCTGGTCCTTTGCTGGTTTATGCTGGTCCTTTGCTGGTTTATGCCTGTTCTTTGCTGGTTTATGCCGGTCCTTTTGCTGGTTTATGCCGTTCCCTTTGCTGGTTTATGCTGGTCCTTTTGCTGGTTTATGCTGGTCCTTTGCTGGTTTATGCCGGTCCTTTTGCTGGTTTATGCTGGTCCTTTGTTTGCTGGTTTATGGTGGTCTTTTGCTGGTTTATGGTGGTCTTTTGCTGGTTTATGCTGGTCCTTTGCTGGTTTATGCTGGTCCTTTTGCTGGTTTATGCTGGTCCTTTGCTGGTTTATGCTGTTCCTTTGCTGGTTTATGCTGGTCCTTTGCTGGTTTATGCTGGTCCTTTGCTGGTTTATGCTGGTCCTTTGCTGGTTTATGCTGTTCTTTTGCTGGTTTATGCTGGTCCTTTTGCTGGTTTATGCTGTTCCTTTGCTGGTTTATGGTGGTCTTTTGCTGGTTTATGCTGGTCCTTTGCTGGTTTATGCTGTTCCTTTGCTGGTTTATGCTGGTCTTTTGCTGGTTTATGCTGGTCCTTTTGCTGGTTTATGCTGTTCCTTTGCTGGTTTATGCTGGTCCTTTGCCAGCACATGACAAGCGTAGAACAGCAAAGGACCAGCATATTTAAGATGCCAGTTTTACATGCATTCTAAATCCTAAAAATCTGAAAGACATCTTCTAAACGCCTATTTGACATCTGATTGAAAACGTTCATATTGCAAATGAGCAAACACTCTAAAAATACTTCTTGCAGATGTAAATGCAGACATCAAGTAGACGTCTCTGTGATGTACATGCATGTTTGTACACAGATGCTTAGATTAAGCGAGTTTTATTAGACATCGTGCAGATGTGACTTATGCTTGCTATCTGGGGTGGCAGCATCTGCTCAAACCAGCAACATTATTAAAAAAAAAATCACCACTCTCTTATTGAGAGATAGGAAAACGAAAATGATTTTTATCTTAAAAAACTAAACAAAACCTTTATTAATCTGTTTTATGTATCAAGATGTATATTATGAGACCATGATCTAATATACCCTTCTCGCCGTTTCCAGGACTACCAGAGTTGACCCAGAGCACGTGACAGCGCGCGGGTTTGTTGCTGTCATAGATTTGTAAAGTGTAGAGCCGCTAGACAGAGTCGTCTGGAGCGAGCGCGCCGAAAAGATGGAGGTTTCGGCGGTCGGAGAGCGGGTTTTCCCAGCGGAAGCCATTCTGAAAAGCCGCGTTAGGAAAGTGAGTAAAGGAAGAATGTGGTTTAGGTGGGTTTGGAAATGTTTTTTTACGGTCTTTCGCTTGTCTCGCGATGCGGAGCTTCAAGGCGCCTGTAATGACAAGAGGGGGAGGCCTACTTGCAGATGTTTCCCGATTCTGCGACCCAATCCATTAACTTGCATTGTCAGATTAGAAATAACAAGTCGCATGTGGGACATTTGGATATGCAACTTGAGATTTATGTTGTAAAATTGGGTTGTGCTTTGCTGGGAACTGACAGCAGACCGCTAAAAGAGCAGCAGGAGGAGGCTAAAAAGGAACAAAGTACCTGGCATGAGTCCATTACAAAATCAATGCATGCTGGCTGACTCAAGATTCAAAGATCTCAACAAAGCGCGAGGGTCGAGTAGTTTAAATACTGCACAGTAGTGTCCTGCCACATAGTTTAAGGTGTTAGATATGCTCTAGTAGTGTACATTTACATAAACACACTTTACTGAGCCCCAAAAATGAGGTTTGAAATAGAGCATGTGTTGCTCATGCATTGTTTAATTAGTGTTAAATAAATAACATTTTCCTCTGTTTTTCTCTTTGTAGGGTCGAATTGAGTACCTGGTTAAATGGAAAGGTTGGGCACTAAAGTAAGTTTTTAAAATATAAACAGTGCAGTGGGTATATTTTTATATTGCACTATTTTTATGTTGTGCTGTTTCAGAGTTATACACTGTTTTCTAACTTTTTCTGTAGTTTGAGTGGAAATGGATATCTTCACTTTAGTTTTGTTTCACAGTTCGTGCATGACTAGTGTGTAAGTAAAGAGAAGTGCATCTGCAGCTCTATAAGGAAAATTAAGTGATTTGTGTTACTGCTTTGAATGATTCCTTTAATAACTGCCATAAATTCTAAAGTGGTTATAAGATTTATTTTAAACTTCATTGACAAATGTGACCCTGGACCACAGAACCTGTTTTAAGTGTAATTTTTTCAAGAATTGAGAAATGATTTATACATCACCTGAAAGCTGAATAAATAAGCTTTCCATTGATGTATGGTTTATTGGGATCGGACAATATTTGGCCGAGATACAACTATTTGAAAATCTGGAATCTGAGGGTGCAAAATAATCTAAATACTGAGAAAATCGCCTTCGAATTTGTCCAAATGAATTCTTAACAATGCATATTACTAATCAAAAATTTATTTTTATATATTTACAGTAGGAAATTTACAAAATATCTTCATGGAACATGATCTGTACTTTTTTTGGCATAAAAGAAAAATCGATAGTTTTGACCCATACAATGTTTTTTGGCTATTGCTACAAATATACCCCAGCGACTTAAGACTGGTTTTGTGGTTTAGGGTCACAAATCTAATTTGGATAACATTTGCATCCAAATGGTAAGTAAAGGACAATAAATGGACCCAAACAGTAGCTATAAACTGTTTACCTTATGTGAATTCATTCTTATTTACTGAATAGTCAAGTCAGCTTTGTTTATAAAGCACTTGATACAGTACAGATTGTGTCAAAGCAGCTTTACAGTGTTAAACAATAAAAAATTGTACTGATAATGCAAGAGGACAATAGAAAACAGTTTATCAGTTAAGGTCAGTTGATTGTTGATTCAGCTCAGTTCAGTTCTCTTCCAGTAGTGTCTACTGGACACTAGTGTGTCCCCAACTAAGCAAGCGCAAGGTGGCAAGGAACCAAAACTCCATCGGTGACAGAAATTGAGAGAAAAACCTTGGGAGAACCCAGGGTTCTTTGGAGCCAGTTCCGTGTTGACAGAACAAGGGTAATATGGTCGCACTTCCTGGTTCTAGTAAGAACTCTAGTTGCTGCATTTTGGACCGGCTGGAGTTTGTTTATTAAGCTTGCAGAGAAACCACCCAATAAAGCATTACAATAATCTAACCTTGAGGTCATGAACGCTTGAATTAACGTTTCTGCATTTGATATTGAGAGCATAGGTCGTAATTTAAATATATAATTAAAATTTAAAAACAAATATCAAAAAAAGCTACAAAAATTACTACAAAGAATTGACAGCACAGCTATCATGTTATAGCTGTTCTAGATTATTACATGCACAGGTTTTTGGTCCGATAATTTACACGTCTGTGGGAAATTCTAGATTTTTACAGCTATGCACAGTTTTTGGTCCGAAGAAATAATTTTACATCAGCATAATGTTTTTTTTTTTTTTAGGGGCTGTGAAGAAATATAGAGCAGAATTTAGCAGTGGGAAATTACTAATCCAGTTTTTATATCAGCTATGCAATCTATTGGTTTTGTGAATTGGTATGTTTCAAGGGGCTGTGAAGAAATATAGAGCAGAGTATCATCAGCATAATAGTGAAAGCTAACACCATGTTTCACTTTTAGTGTGCATTGTGAAACAGGCCTTATCATTGCAGAAGTGCATTTTGGGTGTTTGTGTACCTGTTGCTGCGTGTCACTTTTAGTGTGCATTGTGAAACAGGCCTTATCATTGCAGAAGTGCATTTTGGGTAGTTGAAAGGTCAAGCAGTGTTGTGTTCTGACTTGATATACTACTATACTTGTACATCCAAACTATTTTAAACTACATTTTTATTTATTTATTATTGTGCATGCAGTTTTGATGAACTGGTTTAAAAAAAAAAAAAAAAAAATTGGCACATTTAAAAATGTCACATCATGTGACTAATTGAATAAACTGCAAACATACAGTGCTGTAAAAATACAGTTTTATTACTAAAATCTTGATGGGGAAAAGAGAAAAGTTGCTGTCATTAATATTTCTTAAATACCCATTACCATTTAAAATGTTTCAAATGTTTTGCAATATAGACACAGCACATGGGAACCAGAGGAGAACATCTTGGATGATCGACTCATCACGGCCTTTGAGAAAAAGTGAGTGTCACTTAAAGACTTTATCTGTTAAAACTTCATTTCTATATAAAGTGTAAAGAGCAAAAATATTTATTCCACACACAGTATGCATATATTTTTATATGCCCAACAGTTCACATATTCAAGTAAGAGCCATGAAAAGATTGTTCACATTTATTCTTTTTTTTCCCACTTGCTTTATTTTTGCAGCTTTATACTGGCAGTTTGACTGGAAACTAGCCTCTCTGATGGATTTTTAAACAAAGATGACTTGCATTATGCTTCAAAGGCTTTCATTTTGATTGTTATGGTTTAGGGCTTGACACTAAAGTGATGTAATATTTTCCTTGGCTTAAATGGTGCTGTCCCACAATTCATAGGGAGCGGGAGCAGGAACTTTACGGCCCAAAGAAACGTGGACCTAAACCAAAAAACTTTGTACTAAAGGTTTGAGTTTTCTTAAAACTTTCCTTGAAATGTTTCCATTTTCTAATTTCAAAAAATATAAATAAACTTTCTGTCTGATGTTTTAGTGTCTCCCAGTCACATTTGCTCTCTGCCTATCTAGGCACGGGCACAGACGGGTGATAGACCTCGAAGCTCAGATACCCAACGCACTCCACCTCAAATACCTGCCAAGCTTCCCGCCTCTTCCTCTTCTGCAAGTTCAGCTCCTTCTCAGCCTTCATCATCCTCTTCCTTATCCACCACTCCAACCCCTAGGGTGCACTCTCTCGCCGCTGCTCATAAACTGAAGAAAGACATCCATCGTTGTCATAGGATGTCTCGACGACCTTTGCCTCGACCCGACCCCCTAGGCGAGCCCACAGGATCCACATCCTCATCCCGTCCTCCTATCTCTCCATTCTCTGAAACTGTCCGCATCCTCAACCGCAGAGTCAAACCGCGAGAGGTTAAGCGAGGACGTATAATCTTGAACCTGAATGTCATTGACAAATCCGAAAACAGTGGAGTAACAAGTAGAAGGTCACCACAGTCGTTTGCAGGGCGGGCGAAGATCCCATCCCGAAATCGCATCATTGGGAAAAAGCAGGGGGACATGCCTTACAGGCCATTCCAGCATCCTATGAAGATGCTGGGCTTCCCGATGTACGGCCAGCCATTTGGGCTCCACCCCTGTGGATCAGTGTCCTCCATGGCCAATGAAGAATCCAACACTGGAGCCAATCGGAGAGGTGGAAACTGCTGTGATAGCCATTCCTCTGCTAATGTGCAGAAGTTTCAATATCAGACTCCACCTTCTCCATCCAGCTCCAGTGGGTCTAACAACAGCTCCCCTTCACTTCAAAAACAACCGACTCAACCTGAAGCTCCTACGTCTCCAACTAAACTGGACTCTGCAGGCTCATCACGTTCCCAAGATGCTTCCCAACCTCACCCAAAGTCCAGCTCTGCGCCGTTCCTCCCTTCCTCACCCTCTTATTTGTCCTCTCCGTCATTCTCTCTTGATGATGAAGACCAGAGCTCTCCAAATCTCACCACTTCTCGGGGCAGAAAAAGGAAACTTCGACATCGAACCCAGGTGGGTCGAGCTTCGCTCTGCCAGGTTAGTGACCGCACTACCACCCCACTTCCTGTGGAAACTAGGGAGCCAAAAGAGGGGGATCCCGATTGGCACCCTCAAATGACACCCAGCTGTACCAATGTAGTTGTGACTGACGTCACCACAAACCTTCTCACAGTCACCATCAAGGAATTCTGCCATTCAGGAGCAGGTTCTGAAACCTCTTCCCCTTGCCAAGCTGACAACCCACCATGTCCCACCACAGCTGCCTCTTGAAAGTTCCCCCTAAACATCTCCAACAAAAATATATGCCCACTAAATTCCATGAGAACTTGCCATAATGATATTCATGCACCCTAAAATAGTTGCCGTTAATTAAATTAAAATGCATTTTTGGTGAAATTAATAAATATTGAACTAATATTTAAAGGCAGGGGTGCTTCCCTTGACCTCTGCATTTTAAACATGTTATGATGGTTTTGCAGTACTTCATGCTTTTCTTCCCCCTCTTTTTTCCCCAGTGATCCTGCCTTTCCACAGCCTTTTTCCCAAGTAATTGCGCCTTGTCTTGTCACCTCCAGTCCTGTAGAGACCACCATTCCCATATCTCCAGACCTAAAGTTCAGAATCCACCCAAGAAATGCTGATCTCAACAGCTTTCTTGGATTTGAGATGTTGCATCAAGACATTTCTAATTGTTTGAAGTCCATTTTCATTGGGATAATGAGCACAGGACGCTTCACTCCTGCTTTGGAAGTTCAGCCAGTGTGGGTGAAGATTGTGTATCCGCACAATGATGCATTGATCTCGCCAACTTTCTCCTGTGCTGATGAAGAACCCAAGTCATTGTGGAACTTGCTATATTACACAGGTGTAGACGTGACTGTATTTATATGCACCAAGTTGCAAAATCCTGAGGACAGTTAAGTTATTTCCTTCGGCTTGAACTCCGCTCTGATCCAGATGTCTGCTGAGACTCTAAACTGATTCAAGTGTGAATGCTGAGGACTGCATCTATAGTGTGGTACTGTAAGTTAAACCTTCCACATACTCAACTACCCACTTTCCCTGTTGGAGAAGTACCTTCTCATATTTGCCTTCTGACTACAATAGTTTGTGTTTCATGTAATAGTTACTGTATTTTTGGGGCCGGTAACCAGATGTAAATTCTCTCAGAACTTGATTGGAGGAGTTCAAATACCATTTAGAGACTTTTACACTAAGTGGGTCTCAAAAATACCAAATATAACAGATTGCCTTGGTTGATGAAACCCTCTTTCGTGCTCTCAAACGTTACAGTACAGGACCATGTGTATTGTGCGTTATGCTGGTGAGTGCATGTTGTTGGCCCTTGAGCTCGTCCCATGTTGTCTGCAGGTCCGACTGGACGCTAGCATTGACAATACAGACCTGGGATAAAGCTAGCTTGTTTAGTTGATGCTAGGGCTGTAAATCTCCAAAAAAGACAAATGACTTGTGCGCTGTATTCCAAGATGTATAAAGCCATTCTATTGCTATGTGTGAAGAATGGCCTGAAAAAAGTTGTCTTGACAGCCTTGGCCACCATTCACTTTCATTGTAGGGAAAAGAGGGGTTTGGACATTCTGCTGAAGAAATACTTCTATGTTTTACTGAAGGAAGTTTCAAAATGCATGAAGGTGAGTACATAATGACAATGGTTGGGTGAACTTCATTTAATATTTAGAATTTTACTGAAAGCTAAAAGGTTTAGTTGTGGCATGGTGTCATTTTATTATTTTAGAATTTATAAAAGTTGTGGGAAGCTTTTCACTTAGGCTTTTTTGGGCAGTCCAGCAAGCAATATTATAACCTGCCACATTAGGCTTGAAGAAACAGGTTAACACAGTTTATGGCAGCTAACTTGGTTGTACTGAAGGATGATGAAATGTCAGACTCCACCGGAGGACAAAGGCAAACCTCATTATAAGATTTAATTATAGAACACAATTAAGTTCCACTTGTAGTCATACCGCCGTCCTCTAATGGAGCACTATTACTCTATCACTGTGCCTTTAGGGAGAAATGAAAACCTTACAACATTTTTATGACGTTTTTTAAGATTTTCCCCAACTATTGACAATTTTTAAATCTTTTCATATTTTTAGTATGTGTATATAATAACTTTCTTTTAATAATGTTAAATGGTTTTAGTTTACTTGCTTCCAGACATTAATGTGAACTTACCTACTCTTCATTTTCTTTGCTTTTTCAGAGTTCTTTAAAGGTTTATATTGTTATTAGTATTATTTTTAAATCAGAGTCATACGTTTATCCCAGGTCTGAAATAATTCATATTTTGAACATATCCCTGGTGCTGCCCCACATAGGGCGCCACGTGTGGTGCATCTGTACAATAATATCTACAGTCATATCGAAGCACGTGTTGCATTTAGTTGCTCTGTTTAATCCCATGATGTTGTTATCTTTGTCTACGAAGTGTTCCACATACAAACAGTCAAGTCCTTGTTTACCTTTACATCATTAATGTTAGAAAATAGATGTCACTATGGTGTAAAACAATGCAAGATGTTTTCTCCTAAAGAGGTAGCTTAGCACTATGATAACATGTGGCCTACATTTCATGCAGTAGGGTTTTTAGGTTGTAGCCACCAGGGACCCTCACTGCACAGACAAGTAGAGATTATGTTTAAAATGGTTAGGATGAAGGTATACTGGAGGTAACATCCTCAAATATGAGTGTCTGATGCTTTTTTTTTTTTTTTTTTGGTTTAAAATTTATTATTATTAATTTTTCCATGCCGTAGAAATGAATGATACGTGCTGCCTTTATTTTATAGCCATTGTAAAATTTTTCTAGTCTACTTTGGGTTTGAGAGTATGTAGAACCCAAAAAACAGAACTAAGTGTGATTTATATGAGTTATCTGTTTGGTAATGTGTGAGGTTAATGCCATTGATGAAGCTGATTATGGTAATGAACTTGTTGCTTTGACATTGTAATGTAGTGGGTGCATGATTTGAGAACCCTAATTGTACAGGTCATTTAAATGTCATAATGTTGTTGTTGCTTTGTGTTTTCCTTGAAAGAGCTTTTAATAAAATCACTTTAAAGACACTGTCTCTTTGGTACCCATTTAATTCTACTGTTATAATGGAGACTAGTTTGATTAGTGAGATATTCAATACATTCATAGAAATATTTATTTTATTGTGATTTTTTTTATATATATATATATATATTATATACTTTTGAATCTTTACAGCATTTATCCCCATTTACTAACATTGTATGGAAAAGAGCAGCATGAACATTTTGCTTAACATCTCCTTTTGTGCTTTTTATGGAAGATAAAAAGTCAGGTTTGGAACAACATGAGGGTGAATTTTGGGGTTTTCCCTTATAAGTAAATGGCCTATTACTTTTAATAATTTTTTTAATAATAGTATGAACGATGGTAGTAGTGATGTTGCTTGCAGGGCCTAGGGAACATGTTTTCAACCACTTGACCATCTCTCCTTTCTCTGACACCCATTTCAGGTCTTGGAGTCTCTACTAATAAGATGATCTGATGGAAAACATGCAGTGTTGGGGGCTCTGGGAATGTGGTTGGGAACCCCTCCACTAGACTACAGTTCTCACGCCAGATTTTCCATCTGTGTGCCTCTGCTATCTAGTGGGCTAACCAGTAGAACCACATGTTCTATTAATAGCTGAGATGTTTTTAGACTAATTAAGGTGGCTTGAGAAAGCCAACTTACTGAAATCCTATTTAAACTTCTTCTTCTTCTTCTGAGACTAAAATGATCAACTCTAACTCCTCCCAGAGCTTTAACTCTACAGACTCCAAACTCAGCCCAGCTCTTCAGACTGATCTCACCTAGTGTGCTATATCTTTTCTGACTGATCGGACTTCAGGTTTTTATAAAAATGAAGATTAAAACAAAAATCCCAAAATCCCATTCAAACTCATCTATCTATCTATCTATCTATCTATCTATCTATCTATCTATCTATCTATCTATCTATCTATCTATCTATGACAAACTGTATTGCCTTCAAAACATTCAAACTTTAGGCTTTTTAAACTACTTTAAACTTCAAACTATTTCAGAATGAAAACCATCAAACTTAAAACTTTTAAACTTCTTAAACTTTTTAATCTTTTAAAAAAAAAATTTAACTTTCTGCTCTGGCTTTTTCAAGCCAACTTAACATTTGTCTTGAACTTTTTTTTTTATCTACTTATTTTTATTTATTCCTGGCTGCACAAATAATCATGCTGCAGTCATAATCAATCATTATGATTGTTAAAGGGAGCCAAATTCATTTTGAATGACCACAAAATGTCTCAAATTAATCATCATTTTAGAGAGGCATAGAAACTGTTAATCTAGCGCCTCCTGCAGGAGATGGATATAAAACGATTTATTAAAAATAAATAAACGGAAGGATGGATGGATGGATGGACAGACAGAATCCCAGATAGATATATAGATAGATAGATAGATACTCAGACACATAGATAGATAGACAGACAGATAGATAGATAGATAGACAGATAGAGATGGACAAACAGATAGACAGACAGACAGAGGCAGATAGATAGATAGACAGACAGACATATGATAGATAACAGACAGAGATACAGATAGATAGACAGAGACAGACAGATATATAGATAGATAGACAGACAGACAGAGACAGACAGATAGATAGACAGACAGATATATAGATAGATAGACAGACAGATATATAGATAGATAGACAGACAGATAGATAGATAGATAGACAGAGACAGACATACACAGACAGACAGACAGATAGATAGACAGACGATATATATAGATAGATAGACAGACAGACAGAGACAGACAGATAGATAGATAGACAGACAGACAGACAGAGCTAGATAGACAGATATATAGATAGATAGACAGACAGATATATAGATAGATAGATAGACAGACAGACAGATATACTGTAGACAAACAAACATAGAGACAGATAGACAGAGACAGACAGACAGATATATAGATAGATAGACAGACAGACAGATAGATAGATAGACAGACAGATATATAGATAGATAGACAGACAGACAGAGACAGACAGATAGATAGATAGACAGACAGACAGACAGAGATAGATAGACAGATATATAGATAGATAGACAGACAGATATATAGATAGATAGATAGATAGACAGACAGATATATAGATAGACAGACAGACAGATAAATAGACAGATAGATAGATAGACAAACGGACAGAGACAGACAGACAGATAGATAGCTAGACCGTCTGAATCCCAGATAGATAGATAGATAGATAGATAGATAGTGTTCGACAGATTAAACCGAGGGATGACGAATAATTGACGAGTATTGGAGGCGGTCTTTACAGTAGAGGGTGTAGCTGCAGTCATGGCTCCCAGACCGCGTATCCCAGTGCAATACTAAAGAAACTTGAAAGGAAATGCATTGTCCATGTTTATAACAGAGAAGTGCGATTTTAGGATACATATTTACAATTTCAGATTAAAACCGTAGTGTTTTTTTTTCTCCCTCAAACGCGAGCGAGCTATGGATGCGCAGGTTGCAAACCATTGCAGCATCAAGTCTGCAGCGAAAGCGAGCAGCCCGCAGAACGCAGCTGACAGCCGGGCCGAAAACACACCGAAGAAGAAACCCCGCACGAGAAGAGGCAGAAGAGGGAAGCGACGGAGGGGCAAGAAGGCCAACGAGCCTCCGCCGTTCCTGCCACCGGAGGTAAATATAGATGTGTGCTGGCGGAGGCTAACCATTAGCCAGCGGAGATTATGTGCACTGCATATCAATAACCATACTACCATTCGATATTAAGATATAGCCCAACGATTAGATATTAATCGACATTATATATCATATCTTAATATCGTTAGTTAGAATATTAACAGTAACAGTTTTACAAGCTGCTGGCGACTTATATTTAAATACACAAAAACTGGTACGAGGCTGCCAAAATACTGTTCAGTTATTTACTACTGTAAAAATGATAATAAATTATTGATGACAGGTCGATTTTTTTTTTTAATACAAAGGACCTCCTTATAAAATAAATTATTTCAAAACGAAAAAATATTCATTTTCAAAACGACCTACTTTTCATGCTGGCTTGATTTTATGGTAGATATAATAGTTGTTTAGAAAATAAATAGAATCTAAAATAAAATGTAAATAACAATTATTTAATAAATAAACAACAACAACAAAAGTTAGTTCCATAATGCCAAATAACTGTGGTTATTATTCATTTTCAAGTTCTTTCCAAGGTAATATTTTGTCCAGTAAATGAATTATGTGCAAGGACTGATTTTGGCAAGACTGCATTTAGATTTTTAATTAATTGATTGTTTTTTGCCCACATATCTTCATTTTTTTAGGCTGAAGAGGGAAACATTGAATACAAGGTATGCAATAACCAAATTGATAGTAATAATTTTTATAGGATTTTACATGTATTTAATGGCAAATTAATCCTCTGTTCGCTCAGTTGAAGCTGGTAAACCCCACACAGTATCGGTTCGAACACTTGGCCACGCAGCTGAAGTGGCGCCTGCAGGAGGGCCGCGGGGAGGCCGTGTATCAGATTGGGGTGGAGGATAACGGTCTGCTGGTTGGACTTACAGAAGAAGATATGAAAGCATCACTTAAGACACTTCGCAGAATGGCTGAGAAGTATGTATTGAATTCATCAACCACATGGTTTTTTCTTTGATGACAGTGTGTAAGAAGTGGCTTACAGGCGTGTTGTGTTGTCTTGGTAAGACTCTGTGACTCTGCGCAGGGTTGGAGCCGATATCACGCTCCTGAGAGAAAGGGAGGTGGACTGCGATAGAGCTCGACGGAAAATCGCTGAAGTTCTTGTGCGGAAAGTTCCAGATGACCAGCAGGTGAACCTGTGATGCTTTAATCAGTGGCCATTTCATTTTTGTCCTAAATTATGGTTGTTGTGGTTTTAGTCATTGGGTCATGCATGGGATTATTATTTCTCTTAAAAAGAGTAAAAAAACTACAACATTTTTAAAATATTGACTATAAAAATACAAAAGTTTAAAAATGATTATGTAACTTGCCTGCTTTTTTGATGATCATATTTTACATTTCACAATTACACTTTTTTTTTTTGTTTTCTTTTTTTTTTTTCTTGTTAAAATTCTTGAAAATAACTTGGAATTATTGGAATAAAATAATATTTTATTATTATTTCTTAAAAAGACTAAAGAGAAAAGTACAAAAAGGTCTTGTAAAAAGGATATATTCTTGAAAATAACTACTTCTTCTTGGAATAAAATTATTGGAATAAATAAACTTGGAATCATTGGAAAAAATATTTTACTACTATTTCTTAAAAAAAAACATTTCAGAATTAAATTTTGTTTATCGAAATAGTCTTATTAAAAGGCTTATACAAAAATGCTTTAAAATAATCATGGAGGTTTGTCTACTTTTGAACATTTCAGAATTAAATTTTGTTTATCGAAATAGTCTTATTAAAAGGCTTATATTCTTAAAAATAGCTTATTGGAATAAAATAATCTTTTATTATTATTTCTTAAAAATATATTATATAAAGTTAAAGTACATGATTATTAATTTTAACGTTATATTTAAATTAACTTTTGTCTACCAGTTACATTCTAGTGGGTATAAATAACACACAGGAAGCTGTATAGTTGTCATGTGAGAAGAAAATCATAAAAAAATTAAATTATATCACAGGATTGACCCCTACAGACTCTCGTGACTGTGTAGGTCAGTAAATTTCTTAAGATAAATCCAATAATTTGGCCCTTTTTAAGGCTAAATATAGTATTTGTCACTTATTCATGGTTGGTATACAGCTATTTTTAGAGTAATGAAGAAATTCTTTTTTTTTTTCTTTTCATCATTATAGTCATTCGTATTTGTCACTGACCCAATAAACTAATGATGTGTTATGTATTGTCAGGTCACTGTGATTTCTGTGTTTGTGTGAGTAGTTCCTGGATCTCCGCGTGGCTGTTCTGGGTAACGTGGATTCGGGCAAGTCAACTCTGCTGGGCGTGCTGACTCAGGGCGAGCTGGATAACGGACGGGGCAGGGCCAGACTCAACCTCTTCAGACACCTGCATGAGATTCAAACGGGACGGACATCCAGCATCAGTTTTGAGATCCTGGGCTTTAACAGCAAAGGAGAGGTGAGACAGATTTTTGAAACCCTTTAGTACACTTTTATTTATGGTATTTTTTACAGTAGTGCATTGACTTGGATTTAAACCTTCTACTTGCTAGCATATAAGCACGTTGCTTTGATTTATTTTCTTTCTCTTATTGTTTTAGGTTGTAAACTACAGTGACTCTCGTACGGCAGAGGAGATCTGTGAGAGCTCTTCTAAGATGATCACTTTTATTGACCTGGCTGGTCATTATAAGTACTTGAAGACCACAATATTTGGCCTGACAAGCTACTGCCCAGACTTTGCCATGCTGGTGGTGGCAGCCAATACTGGCATTGGTTAGTATTAATGCATATGTATTTATATTGCATTAAAAGTTGTGAAAGTGAATTAAGAGCATATTTTATGAGTAAGGCATAAATATTGGAACTAATGCTGGCCGATATATATTAAATATATACAATAAATTCAATATGTTACACTATTCAAAAAATTCACACTACCATTCAAAGTTGTTCAAATCCTTTTAAAGAAGTCTCTTACGCTCACCAAGGCTGCATTTATTCATTCAGAAATACAGTAAAAACTGTAATATTGTGAAATAATATTATATATAAAAAAACTGTTTTCTATTTGAATACATTTCAAAATGTAATTGATTTCTGTCAAGCAAAGCTGAATTTTCAGCCAGAATTTTTACTCCAGTCTTCAGTGTCACATGATCCTTCAGAAGTCATTCTAATATGCTGTTTTGGTGCTTATGAAACATTTCTGATTATTAACAATGTTGATATTTTTGAGGAAACCGTGATACATTTTCAGGATTATTTAAAATAAAAAGTACAGTACAAAATAACTTCATTTGTTTGAAATAGAAATCTTTTAAATTATTAGACATTTCTTTACTGTCACTTTTCATCAGTTTAATGCACCAATGCTTAATACAAGTAATTTTCTTCTTCTTCTTTTTTTCTTTCAAAAATCATAATGATCTTAAACACAATTCTGGCATGGTAAAATCTTCCCAGCTGGCACAACTAGGGAGCACCTGGGTTTGGCGATGGCGCTGAAGGTGCCCATATTCATTGTGGTGAGTAAGGTGGACCTCTGCGGTAAAAGCACAGTGGAGAAAACAGTTCGTCAGTTGGAGAGAGTGCTCAAACTGCCCGGCTGCAACAAGGTCCCCATGGTCGTGTCCAACCCCGATGATGCCGTCACGGCTGCACAGCAGTTCGCACAATCCTCCAGGTACGTGTATATGAAAATAGAGAAGTTATTATAGACATTTATTGCTCTATTTTCCACCTTAAGTCAATGTTTCTTGCAACAAAAAACAGCCATAATTGATTTTTTCATGACCAGTTTCCATGCTCTCTGTGAGCATTACAGTTAAACAGCCTGTTTTTGGTACTGTACCTTTAAAACTTAAACATATAAATTAAATGAATAACTTACAAAGTACCTTACCGCTGATAGCTGTTCAACTCTCTAGTTTGTGCAGTACGTGTGTGTGTAATGATGTGTTTTTCTCCCCATAGTGTGACGCCCATCTTCACCCTCTCCAGTGTCTCTGGGGAGAATCTGGACCTTCTGAAGGTCTTTTTCAACATTCTTCCTCCTCTGAGCAACAGCAAGGAGCAAGAGGAGCTCATGCAGCAGCTCACGGAGTTCCAGGTACAAACACACTCTTACCAAACCACATATCATGTCTTAATTCCAAGATATTTAATGTCTAATTGATGTGTTCTTGCAGGTGGATGAGATTTACAGTGTTCCTGATGTAGGGACAGTAGTCGGTGGTACACTGTACAGGTCAGTCCACATCTGTTGCGTCAATCTTGTCTGTCCGTCTGTTTAATAACTGCCTATTGTCCACCTAGCAATGTACTAGCAACCACTCGGAACACTTTATCAAATCCATATTTATAGCAAAACCCCTGGCAACTATTTAGAAAAACCTATATATGTTATAGCATTGTAGCAACTGTTTAGCACCCACCCCTTTAAAAATTAACCATGGTTTTACTATATATAAAAAAAAAAATATATATGGTTCATATAGTTAAACGATGGTAACCACAAATTAACCATGGTTTTGTTACACTAACCATAGTTTAACCATGGTATTTATAGTAAAACTGTGCTTATGCAAATGGTAACCATTCCTTCCAAAAACATGGTCACTACATTTTACAATAATAAAAGCATGGTTAATTTTTTAAGGGACATATCAATGACCAAGCAACCACTCATAACACCTTAGTAATCACTTAGCATCCTAGCAACATCTCAGCATCCACCCAGAACACTCTAGCAACGACAAAGTAACATACTTGCAACTACTTATAACACTACTTATAACACAATGCCCTAACTTTGTAAGCAACTGCTTAGAAACCACATAGCAATGCACTTTCACATGCTCAGAACACCTAAGCATTGCCCTAGCAACACCTTAGAAACCACCCAGAATACTCCTCCAACTGTTTTATTCACCTTTTTCCTGAGTAACCGATGAGTGCCGCCATGATGGATTCTAACTTCTGTTTGGATGCTTTCATGTTCTAAATGTATCATAACCACCCAAAACGCCCCAGTGACTGCTTAGCAATGCCTTAGCAACCACTCAAAGCCCCTTAGCAACCTCCCAGAATACTCTTGCAACTGGCCTATAACTAGCATCTTATCAAACCATAGCAACTCGGAGAAACCTATTTACTTACCTAGCAATGTATTGACATTGTAGGATCTGATTTACATCCACATCTCAATGCCCTAACAACCACTTACCAACCAGTCTGAACAACCTAGCAACCACATAGCAACATCTTGACTTGACACCAGAGCGACCTTTTGATAGCAATGTTCTTGCAAAAACTGAAAAGACTAACAATACTCTAGCTCTGTAGCACTTGCTTAGCAACCAACAATGCCTGCACAATCATTCAGAACTCATGGTTGCCAAGCAGTTGCATAACACCTTAGCAACTGCTTGGCAACCCCTCAAAGCCCCTTAGCAACCTCCCAGAATACTCTTGCAACTGGCCTATAACTGTTTCATAACCATCTAGAACACTCTAATAACTGCAATGCTCTAGCAGCCACTCTGAACAACTGCTCAAACCCTAGCAACCACACAGCAACACCTTAGCAACCACTCAGGACAAATGATCTACTAACTAATGTTTTAGCATTGTAGCAGGTGCTTATCACCCACATATCAATATCCTAGAAACCATTCAGCGCACTTTAGTAATCCCTAAGCAACTTAGCAACATTTTAACAATCACCCAGTACACTTTAGCAACCACATAACAACGTGCTTGCAACCACTCAGAACACTTATGAAATGCCCTAGCTCTGTAACAACTACTTAGCAACCACTCCAAACACCTTAGCAACATTATATAACTCTCACAACCACACAGAGCAACCTAGCAACACCCTAGCAACCAGTCAGAACAACTTACCTACTACCTAGCAGTGTTTTAGCTCATAACTGACTTTCCATTCACACGCAGTGGTGTGTGTCGTGAAGGAGACCGGCTGGTTGTGGGTCCCACCGATGATGGGCGGTTCCTGAGGTTAAAGGTGTGCAGTATTCACAGGAATCGCTCCGGCTGCCGCGTGCTGAGAGCCGGACAGGCCGCCACACTTGCACTTGGGAACTTTGATCGCTCGTTACTACGAAAGGTCTGATCTCAAAAGGAGAGCAAGAGGAGAAAGACTAAATTAAGTCTTTGTGTATCCATATCTTCATGATGTGTCTTTTTGATCTTGAGTGTTTGTGTTTTTAGGGCATGGTCATGGTGAGTCCCAAAATGAACCCTACTATTTGCTGGCAGTTTGAGGCAGCTATAGTCCTCCTGTTCCACGCCAAGACTTTCCGCCGTGGTTTCCAGGTCACGGTGCACGTGGGGAATGTGAGGCAGACCGCCACTGTGGAGTGTCTCCTTGGAAAGGTGCATTTTTTTTTTTTTTACAATGTTTTAAAGAGTGTTGCTCTGTTAGTATACACTTTTTAAAATAAAGTGTTCTTGTCATCTTTGGTTCCATGAAGAACCTTAAATATTCATGGAATCTTTCTATTGCACAAACAGTTCTATATTGTGGAAAAAAGGTTCTTCAGAGTATAAAAAATTCTTCGTAAAAATGGTTCTTTTACAAAATGTTCCATGAAAGGTTCTTTGGGGAACCCTAAAAAAATTCTCTTTTGCAACCCTTAATTTGAAAACGGTATCATCACAGAAAAATGTGTGTATTTGTCCTCTAGGAGGAGCTACGGACCGGAGAGAGAGCTGTAGTGTGTTTCAGATTCTTAAAGCACCCTGAGTATTTGCGCGTGGGAGCCAAGCTGCTCTTCAGAGAGGGGGTGACCAAAGGCATCGGACACGTGACGCACCTTCTACCCTCCACCCAGAATTACGTGCCTGATCAGAACCGCAACCAGAACCACAGTTAGACACATTGGGAGTGACACCATAAATCAATAGGACATTTGACTGCAGCTGTAGTCACTTCATGTCCTTGCCTTGAGTTTGCATCCCCTAGTTCAATTGTGCACCTTTCATTTCAACTCTGTAGATTTGCCAATATTAATTGCAGATTTGCCTGTGTGTAAATGCTCTGGGCTCTTGTGACATTTGGACGGCTTTGGTACAGTGATTTACTGATTAGAGTGTATGTCTGCCAGGTGTAATGGAGCACGAAAACCTCTCCTGTTTTTGTACAAGTGTGTGTTTCACATCTTAAGTTAAAGCTGGCTGACCTTGAGTGAAGCATGTGGGATTTCAAGTAACTAAGTTGGGTATCTGGAGCAGATTTCTGCAGGAACAACTCCTGCCTCCAGTCTGCATTATAGATATGAGAACATAATTGTAGCATGCAACATCAGATCCTAGGTAGATCTGATGACACTTCAATTTTTTTTTTTTTTTTAACAATGATTTACACAGGCAGTACGCGTGTATTTTCAAAACTGCACCACACTCAAATCCATCACCAGGTCACTGAAACCGAGTTTTTTTGAAAACTCCACCCAAACCGAATATTTTCAAAAACTCCAGCTGCAGAGATATAATATATTCAGAAACTCCAAAAACAGTGTTATCGTGTAGACAGGTTGAAAATGTACATCCACTGCACATTCTGGGTTACACATTAAGTATACTCTGAGCTTAAGTTGAGCTCCCATCGTGCGATTTTACAGTTGTTTATGATGGTTGCTTGTCAGTCTGTACAATATACATATTGTTGCAAAGAGTTTGGTCCTGTTTTTGTTCACGTAATGTGGTATGGTTTTGATGCGTTAGTTGGCGTGTTGGAATATCGCCCCCTATCTTCAGGACAGGAAGGGAACAGAAAGGGAATTTTTGGAGCTCTAGGGTTGTACGAACAGTCAGGCATGATTGGTTTTCCACTAGCTTGATTACATTGTGCCTAATTATAAATGCATTCACCGATGACTCCAAAAAAATGTTGTGCATATTGCACGATTGTTTGTAAGCAAATATAAGCAAGGTTTAGGTCATTTCCGATGGCTTACAGGGTTAACTGGGTTAAACTTTCGGCAGCTTTGTGTGATGGGCATTTGTCTTGAGCATGCACAGGAACCCAGCTAACCATTGTGTTGTGTGCCCCGTTCACCCGTGCACTCCTATTTGAGATATTGTGCAATTATATAAACATTGAATGTACTGATCATAGATATAATTGTACCTTTTGAAGTTACTAAACTAATAATGTGACCGCTAATGCATAAAAGCTTATTTCATTTAACAGTATTGAACACTGGGCGTCAGTCTTTAAACATGAGCAGAACGCATTTACAAGTGTAAATAACTTGTAAAACTTTGTTTTTACAGAATTTTTAACGAAGAAATTCGTTCTGCTTTTGTTTTATATATGAAGCCCAATCGCTTTCATAACTTCAGCTGTTGGTCAACAGTGCATGTTGTGCTTACACAAATAATAATCAATATTGTCTGATATGCATCTGGTCGGCTTTATTACATTTGAGATGTATCTTCATTAAATGTACTTCTGAAAAAAGTCCTCAAAAGCCTAGAAACCAGAATAAATATCTACTGCTTTGCTATTAGTTCCTATGTAATAAAGAATTAATGTTATATTGTGGAAACCCTTTGTTTGTAATTAATTAAAGATAAGAAATACAATACATTGTCATGGAAATTAGAGGTTAAAACAAGGAAGTCTCTTATAGGCACACTATATATTTTGAATTGTCCCATATTTGGGAGTTAAAAAAGAACACAAAATGGGTTTACAGTGCACTTGTGATGGAAGTCTATAGGGCAAGTATCTGCAGAAATGTTTATGGTATACAGTGTTTATGCATTTTGCCTGTAGGTTACCTGTTTTGGTCTTGGTACTATACTTTTGAAATGGTATATTTTAATGTTAAAGCTTATTCCAGTGCAATGCCTTGCTGCATAGACTTCCGTTGTAAATGTATTACCATAAAGTTTTTTTATTTTTTGTTTTTTTCTTGAACCAGAAACAGGCTCATATAAACCAAATGGGGAAAAGACAAAAACAGTGAGTCAAGAGTTTTGACAAGTTTTATTATGATAAATGAAAACTGTCTTTGCGCAATAAATTGTTAATTGTTCACAGAACACACTGTTGTAGCATAGCAGCAAGCACCATAAGAATAGGTTTACATAACATGTCATTATGAATAAAATAAAAAGGAAAAAAAAATATTATATAAAACTCTTTATTTTCCTTCAGAAGATGAATGCTTTTTGTTTTGCACTTTGTGAAACAAATCAGCATTTGTGAATACATAAACTTTGTTCAAAAAGATGAAAAATTACATCACTAAATCTGACATCCTTCATATGAGATATAATACTCAGATGACTATTAATGCATCTGTACCATTCATACATTCTTCATTCCTCCTTCACTTAACTATACATGCTTGAACCTGCTTCTGAAATGTGCATCTAAGTCTACCTTTTCTACCAAAGCTTTTAACCTTAAAAACATGTATAACATACCAACATGAAACTATTCTTATTTGTTCACCATGTAAATGTGATGCGTTCAACTAAGCGACTGTTGAAATGGTAGACAAAACTCCAGACACATAAGCGCTGATTTGGAGTTTACGCAAGGCTCCTCTGTCTGGGCTTGATTCTGGGGTATAACTACAGAAGAAAAACAAATATGAGCAATCTGTAGCAAAAAAGGATGTCCAAGAATAAATGACAAGGAGAAAGTTAAAAAAAAAAAAAAATTTCCTCACCCCGAGGAGGTTGCGAGGTATATAGCCCTCATTGTCGGCACATCTTGCCCACCACCACTCTGTTTCTTCACTGTCCTCTCTTCGTAGGACGGTCAGGCAGTCTCCTTCCTTAAAGGACAACTCATCCGCGCTCTCAGCATCATAGTCCCACAGGGCATAAACAATGCCCCTGTTCATGATGCCCATCTTCTCCTGCACACCTGTGAAAAAAAAACCACCTCAACGCTACAGATGTATTGCGATAAATTAGCAGATGAGCTACAAGAAGTCCTCTTTCGTAAAGTTTCATAATGGGAGAACAGGTTTCTCACCATAGAGAAACTGTGAGCATTGGGCGTAACCTTCTTCCATCTCCTCGCACTTGTCTGCCGCCGTCTGCATATCGCTGTAGGTTGTGGCGTATACCGCAGCACCCGATTCCACCAGGAACTTACAAACTTGCACGTTATTACAAGAAGCAGCGCAGTGCAGGGGAGTCCTAACATAGAGAGAAAGAGATGTTTCATTTTGTTGTATTCAGATTTTGGACAGAATTTTACTGGGTTTATATAAATGTTTTTCACTCACCATCCATCACTGTCTGCGGCATTCGCGTTCACTCCAAACTGCACCAGGAACTTTACTATTTCCGTGTGTCCAGCACACACAGAATTGTGCAGAGCAGTAATGCCCTCATCATTGGGTAAACTGGGGTCTTCCACCTGGATATGACATAAAGACATACTTGAAATGCTAACTAGCTATATCTATATGTCAAGTTGTTATATTAATCACTAGTGAACCAAGTATGTAACTGACCTTGACCTGTTTCTTACCTCATATATAATCCTCTGGACAAGGTCATACTCGCCCTCTAAAGAGGAGTCTAACAGAAGAGCCAGAGGGTTAAAGCGCACACGCATCCCATGGTTGATTCGATCCGAGGCCGTCTTACGGAGGTTTGTTCTTTTGCCCTGAGAGGATGGATGAATATATATTTGGTTATATACACGAATGAAATGCTGCTTATTTGCTTAAGTTTTTGGATGTGAAGTACTAATACTACGTGTTAGCTTGACATGAATCACTCGTTCATCTTGCATATTAAATAGCCAATTGAGGGCCACTGGTTGCCACTTCTGCTCCATTTAAATGTGTGCTCAGAATCTTATTGAGTCCACATAATAATAAACTGCCCAGAATCTAATCAACTACCCAAAACTCAACTTACCTAACTTAACTCCATACCTACCTGACCTGACTCCACCCCCTCTCTCTGTCTCTCTCTCTTAGGAACCCTTCCCAAACACACACATATCTCCTAAATGGCAAGAGTGCTTGAGTTTTCTATAAAGACAAGGAACCTGTCCCAAGAACTTTAAGCCCAAGATTAACCAACACCCCATAGAGTAATGATCTATAACTTGATAAATGTTATGTAATGCTGCATAGCTTGCTGATTTATAAAATGATAAATGGGACACCTTATGGTCTCATGGACTTTAAGCCCAAGAGACCGTAGGGTGTCCTAATTGTCAATTTATTACTCAACAGGCATCCCCTTTTGTGGCCATGATACACCCTCTATGCACCCTTTTGTCCAGGTACACCATTTCGAACGCCATCCATGACTCCATACATAATATTGTCAGGTTTTTTTTTTTTTTTTTTTGTGCAGGGAGTTTGACTCTGTAATGGACTGCTCAGTGATGAGTCAGTACCTGACTATGCTTCAATATTTACACACCTTAGCACAGCAAAAAAAAAAAGACTTTCAATTTCAATCCATCCATCAAGAACCCTGCTGCTGGGGGACTCCCATCAGTACACATTTTGGATGTCTACCTTATATAACTCACTCATTTCAGGTGTCGAATAGAAGAGTTAAATCAAGTGTGTTTGACTAGAAAGAAAGCCACAGATCGCAAAGGTACTGTAAGGCTGGTTACTATAAGGTCAACTTCAACAACCTGAATCCCACTTCAGGCAACTAGTTCTAAAAATTAATGACTTTGGGTCACTACTGGATTTTCCTTTTGGGAATGTAGTATTACCTACCGGTGGTAGCATGACTTGTCCTGTGACCTCTGGAGCCTTCATATTGACGCTGTCCTCCCCTGGTCCCTCCTGCTCTGTCATGCTGGGATATGGAGGTGGAGGGTAAGGTGGGTACTCCTCAACATAAGGCTCTGGAGCTGCTGGGCCATAGACTTCCTGTTCTTCCTTCGGTGGTGAATCCTTCGGTCCAGTGCTAGAAATGGTGTTGTTATCCAGGATAGGCAATCGAGGTGGAAGCGGTGGAGGTGTCAGCTCCTCGTCCTCTTTCTCATACTCAGGTATTGTAGTATCACAGTGTCCCTCTGGGGGTCTAGTGCTCTCATCAGCTACCGGCCTGCATCCATCCTCGCTTTCTGTCTGAAAGAAGGTAGCTGGGGTTAAAGTGGTCTCCATGGCTGCCAATGTGGTCTTTTGGTAGAGGAGCTTCTGGATGTTGGGTCCACCAGGCCCTTCAGATTCTGTTATAGAGCCACGCTTTTTAAGAGGCCTGGGCGCATGGTGCAGTCTCTTCCTTAGGGCCTCCAAATCAGCATCGCTCTGGAGCCGATGGGAATTTGAGAGGAATGGAAGAAGTTTGGTTGGGCTGAGGGGCCGGGGAACACGTTCTACCTCCTGGCCATCAACAGAGGAGGATGCAGGGGCCATATTGTTGCCCTGGTCCACTTGGTCACCATCTAGAACTCCAGTTTTCTCAAGATAACTGCTGTCCTGCATAAGAAACTGCTGGCCTCCATTGGATGGGATGACAGGTTTGCCATATACTGTGAGAGGGAAGGAGTGAGGATAAAACATCCATAAAATCTATAAAATAAGTTGGGTGCCAATTGCCTATTATATTATGCAATCACTAAAAAAAGAACACTACATCTTCATTTGACTTCTTTTTTTTTTTCATGTCTGAGCCACAAAGTGTACTTTTGCAGAAAGAGCAATTTACCTATGTGCTCTGAGTCTTAAAGATATGCAAACCAAATGACTTCAAAGTTATGTAACAAAGGAATGAGCCTTTCCTTATCTCTTCGTGATAAGTGAGCATCACTATGAGCCCTACTCACTCTGGAGTGAGTATTATGACAAATAAAACTTTCATGCCAAATATGGTTTCGTTTACGTCTTAAATTTTAACTGATTCCAACTTGTACCATCTCTCCATCTGGTGTTTGCTAAAAAAAAAAAAAAAAGTTGAATAAACATCAACACTAGCAGAGCAATGTAGTGTCGACTTGCTACAGCATCGTTTAAGGGCACAAAAAAGCCATTTGGAATTTTCCCAATATCTAGGTAAAATCTAGTCAAAAACAAGTCAGACAGACTTTCTGTTGTAATAATTAAGCAGCTTTATTTAAATACTTCATCCAACCCAAAGGCTGTAATAAATCCTTTGCTCCTAATTTGTTTCTGCCCTGAAGAACTTTCAAATTAACTAAAGCAAGCTTTTGAACTTTAGCTTGTTCAGATGCAAAGTTTGGATTAAAACTAAGAAATATGCTTATTTTAAGCTCAAAAATCCTGTTACTAGACTTTCAGTCATTTACATAACTATAACTATAACACATAAGCATTTACAAAGAAATGGAGCAAATGTTTTCCACTCCTGTGCTGCAACATTTCTCAAATCTCAGACAACAGTTTGAGAACAAAACGAGGGGAATTGGAGAAGTAGTTGTTTTTGGGTGAACCATTCGTTTAATGCTAGATTAAATTAGTCAATGTTAAATTTGGTTCTGTGTGCTCTTTGTTGATTTGGCAGCATGTCTAGTGTAACATTGCATCTTGTGAAATAGATACTTATCAAATTCCATCACAAGGTACCTCTAAATTTGTTTGGGTGTCTATTGAGGTAGCGGTACTCACATCGAGGCTGTGAACGGGTCAGCGTACTTTGCCCTTGATAACCCTTTCCAAGAGTGCTGTGTTGGGTGTACATGGAGTAGATGGAGCTCGCTGCCACCGTCTGAGGTTTGTGAAGGGTAGTGGGGGTGGAGGTCTCTGTCCCTGCCAAAGTATCTGACGTGAAAGGACGTACTGTCGCAGCAGGTAAGGTGTCTGGTTTAGGGGGCAGAGGTAGGGGTAAGGTATTGTTGTGGGATGGAAGGGGCATTGGGAGTTTCTGATTTGCTGGTTTAGTTTTGCCAGGGAAGGTGCCCGTGCTGTAAGGAGGTTTACTGAAGGTGGACTGGCCTGGTAGAGCAGGTTTGGGTTTGCTGGGAACAGGAGGAGGAACTTTCCCGAAGGTTCTACCTGAAGACTAAGATTAAAGATTCATTAGTGTTTATTTACTACATAATATCTATACATTAGCATTAATTTATTGCCAATTCTTGAAAATTGTTAACGTCAGGCACTCCTCATGCAGTACCTGGGTATCCCTCAAGAGGTCCTCACTACTCTGGTTCTTGCGGAAGGGCAATGGCGGAGGTTTAAAATCTGCCTCAGAATCTGAAACAGATATTTTAAAACATCAGCGCATCATATATTAATCATCACTCTTGAAGTTTAAACACCACAGTGTCTTAGTGAAAGCATCTTCTGACTGGATTAAGCCATGGCAGAGGTGCCCAATCCTGTTCTTGGAGATCTACCTTCCTGCAAAGTCTCTCATGCCTGGTTCACACCTGAACCAGCTAATTAAGATTCTCAGGAACATTTGATAATTACGGACAGGTGTGTTGGAGTAGGGTTGGAACTGAACTCTGCAGACAGGTAGATCACAGGAAACAGGACTTTGCATCCAAGTAGATTTGTATTTTGTTAAAAAGGCGATGTGTATAGTGGATGTTACAATACTTTTGCTTATCCCAGTTTAATGGAGACAGAACTTCATGTAAGCCATCTGTGGCTGACTGTGTGAAGAGTGTAAACACTGTGGCTCCATCAAAACATTGCTTTGTTTGTTTAAGTGGTCTGACATGTCAACTTTTGGCTGAACTATTTGCATGAGTCTAAATGTGGTTCTTTAAAGGTTGGAGAGAGGTATACCGTACCTTTCTCCTGGGATCCATGGCTGGTCATGCGGGGAAGGGTGGAGAAGTGGCCATGGGTGTTGCTGTTAGTTTCTGTGTTGGAAAACAAATCTGACACCTTGGAGATCTTACTTGTCAAGAATCCAATACCTGGCACATGGAAATAGAATTAGGAAAAGATGAAACAGGGGTTATTGGTGCAGTTGGTTGTAAATATTGTAGATATATACACATACCTGTGGTCGGTTTAGGGAGAGGTTTGGGAAGGGTGGCTGTACCGTCGGGATATGCAGGTTTCACCAGAATCTCCTGTCTGGGAGGAACTGGAGGAGCCGGGGTGGTCTGGATGTACGGCCCAACAGCGGCAACCCTAGAAGGAACGGTGGGCTGAGAGCTCTGCCCTTCAGATGGCTGCTGGAAGTGGAAGAGACAAAGAATAAGAGAAATCATTTCTGTGCATCACAAACTATATTTTTGTCCAAAAAGAAGTTTAAAGTTGCTCACAGGCAAGTTCTCTTTCTGCTGGAGAGCAGCTTTTTTCTTCCAGAGCCTCTCTCTCAGTTCAGCCACTCTTTTGTCCATGGTGGACATTTCTAAGTTCCTCTTGTTTAGATTCTCTCTCTGCTGCTGGAGTTTGGCACTTTGTTCCTGGTTCAATTTATTCCTCAGCTGCAGAAAAGAGAAAATGTCAGAACAAAAGAGGGACTGTTGAATTTTGTGTGCGGGACTACGGCTTTTCAATTCTTTACTTTTTTTTTCTCAGTTTTAAAAATGGAGTGTATTCCTGCTTTATTTTTCTCAAATAAAAGCCATTCATATATTTTTATGTGTGTCGAAATATCACTGTATGTGTGAATAACAGGATTGTGTTACAGAAAGCTGTAGACCAACAGGACAAAAGCTACCTGAAGCTCTTTGTACAGTCTCTCTAGTTCTCCGCTTGAGCTTGGTCCAGCCTCGTGTGGGACGTCCATTTTGCTGCCACGTAACATGTCCAGTTGTCGACTCAACTCCTCCACCCTGCTGACGGCTACCACCAGCTCCCGCTGCTTCTGCTGGAACAGACCATTCATCTGCTCAACCTCCTCCACTACAAAGAGAGAAAAATGAGGCATATCCTTCACTTGTTAATTAACTTCTCATTCCCATAAGCAAGATCGTTTGTTGTTGTCTCTGTTGATTAATTTAGTCGCTAATAGCATTTTCATATAACAGAAACAGTAGAATGAACTTTTCCATTAGTGGGCAAATGATCCACAACAAATGGCATCTTCGTAAATGAATCTGGAAAAAGTTCTAAAACATTTTTTAGAATAAAATATGGATAGATGTTTAACTTTAAAATTATACACCTCAATATACATCATAATTAAAGTAAATCAGAATTATTCAGTAGACAACCTAAGAACTTTTAGAACTTTTTTTTTTTGCAAATTAACTTTTTATCTTTAATTTATTACTTAAATAGTCCAACAAGACTATATATATATGTGTATATATATATATATAATATATATATATATATATATATATATATATATATATATATATATATATATATATTATATAATAATCTGTAATAAACATCTTTACAGTCAATTTAATTGCTTTTAATGGAAAGTTCACTTTAATTGTTTTACACCACTGTATTAAACAAAATAGCAAAGTAGTGTTTATAAAACACACACCATTTGGTGCCATTAGCAGAGCAAAAATGACAAACTTCACCTTAAACCAGTATCCTTCAAAGAAGGTCAACTTTACAGCATTTTCAGTGTTTCTAACCTACTTCCTCTCATGAATTCACAGGTCCTGACCTAGTTTACTATTGCTGATCCGTTTCTGTTCCACTTGTCCTTTGAGAGCTCGAACTCTGCGCAGTTTGGCCTCCTGGTTCTCTGCGTTCTCCCGCAGCAGTCGCAGTTTATCCTGCTCAGACACCTGCTGCTGCTGCTGCCGCTGGTCCTGCAGCTTCAGAAATCGCAGTCGCTGTTCCTGTGTGGAGGCGTCAGGTCACAATCTCACCAAAACTCATTTTCAGACATCACTGAGTTTCAGAACTATGTACCAATTGTTTTTATTCCCACTGATAATGGACAAAATGGTCATGGTTTTAATATGGGGACAGTGCAGTTGTTTTATTCAAATGACCTTAACGCAAAACCTAGAGTGAAAGCAATAACACCATTTCATGGATGACTTCAAACCTCGTATTTAAAGGAAATGTTGTTTTCAACTAACAAACAGGAAATGCTGCTCTTCAATGAAAGTGGCTGGGGACCAAGGACAGCCTTGGTCACCTTTCATTTCCACTGTATGGAAAAAGAGCTGAATATCTCCTTTTTTTGTTTAAAGTAAGACAGAAAGTCATACAGGAATGAGTAAATTATCCCTTTAAGTTGTAAATAAACATGAAATGGTGTTTTTTGTCATTGGCGCAGCTACCTTTGTTGCCAAGAGTTGTTGTTGTGCGTTGATCTGTTGTTGTTGCCGTGACGCCATCTCTTGCAACTCGCTGAGGTTGATGTCCATATGAGGAGCTGTCATCTAAAAAAAAAAGAATAAAAATAAAGAAAAATTTATAATGAATGGCTACGGGGAACATTTTTAAAGGTTTTAAAGGACTTCAGTATGGTGAAAATATGGTAAAACTTTGTTTTTGATTCACTTATATGCAAATATACATTACTCTGTTTGCTTTTTGAAATCTTTAAATTAATCTTAAGTGTTGTGGATCAAACTATGTGTTGACCCTCATTCTGTTCTGGTCTCCTCAGTTTTAAATCACTTTAAGGCATGATTTAACTTTTTTTTTTATTCTAAGATGAAAAGTGCTTTGCAATGTCACAATTATTTCTAGTCTTACTTTTAGTTGTGTGAGGTTTTATATACAGGTGCATCTCAATAAATTAGAATGTCATGGAAAAGTTCACTTCAGTAATTCAACTCAAATTGTGAAACTTGTGTATTAAATAAATTCAGCGCACACAGACTGAAGTAGTTTAAGTCTTTGGTTCTTTTAATTGTGATGATTTTGGCTAATCAGCTAATCAACTCAAAACTCAGTTTAAGTCTTTGGTTCTTTTAATTGTGATGATTTTGGCTAATCAGCTAATCAACTCAAACCACCTGCAAAGGTTTCCTGAGCCTTCAAAATGGTCTCTCAGTTTGGTTCACTAGGCTACACAATCATGGGGAAGACTGCTGATTTGACAGTTGTCCAGAAGACAGAAGCTGGCTGTTCACAGAGTGCTGTATCCAAGCATGTTAACAGAAAGTTGAGTAGAAGGAAAAAGTGTGGAAGACAAGGTGCACAATCAACCGAGAGAACCCGCAGCCTTTGAGGATTGTCAAGCAAAAATCGATTCAAGAATTTGAGTGTACTTCAGAAGGAAATGGACTGAGGCTGGGGGTCAAGAACATCAAGAGCCACCACACACAGACGTGTCAAGGAATTTGGCTACAGTTATCGTATTCCTCTTGTTAAGCCACTCCTGAACCACACACCTCGTCGTCAATAGCTCTGTGATAAACTCATTTCAAATATTAAATCCCACTATAGTATTACAATTAAAATATCATCAACAAATAAAGTAATCTATTAATATAGATTAGCGAAATTAATAGCGACGGGAACACTTTTTGTAAGCAAAGAAAACAAAAATAATGACTTTATTCAATAATTCCTTTGTCAACGGTCTCTCCATGTCATGTGTCTCTCCATGTCATCACTTCATATAACCCAGATTGCACGTCTGATGGCAGATGGAGTATTCTGACGATGACTTTCATACCTTTTATGGATCTTGATACTGTTACCTACTTGGCAGTCAATGGGACAGTCACAGGCCTCCCGGTTTTCATCCAAAATATCTTAAATTGTGTTCTGAAGACGAACGGAGCTTTTACAGGTTTGGAACGACATGGGGGTAAGTGATTAAAGACAAAATTTTAATTTTGGGGAGGAGTATCCCTTTAAGCCTCCTGTCATTGTTTACATCTGTTCAAAATTCACAACTTTTTTCATTTTATTTAATTTTTTTTTTTTAAATTGTTAATTTCAGAAAATAATTGATTTATGTTTAGATTTATTTAGGTTCAGGTAGGCTTACTTACGTGATTGCATTTTTTCATGTGGTTTGTTTTTTTTTTTTTTTTATACCCAGACATTTAAAAATCACATATTTAGGTCATCGATCTACATTCATTTTTACAGAAAATAATTGATTTATGTTCTGATTATTGTTGAGCTGCAGGTTTAGGCTCACTTAAGTGACTGCACTTAATTCTGATCTCCATATTTTTAATCAGAAGAATATTTTTTAATTAATTTAATCTGACATGTTTTAGGGTGCTGTTCCAAAATATTCTCAATGTTTCTTAAAAATAAAATATATTGTGTTCAGTGGGGGATTTTGTTTTCTTTTTTATTTTTACCCAGACATTTAAAAATAACATATTTTAGAACCGTCATCACAATACCATGATATTTTTATCTAAGGTTATCATACCGTCAGAATCTCATACCGGCCCATGCCTACTGTGAAATGCACAGGCTGCCCCTGCTTAATTACACACATTAATTACATATAATACATATTTCTTATTATAAAAAATAATATAAACGATGCTGAGTAATTTATATGCAGTTATTCTGTTCGCTATTCAAAGCGAAACTATGAGTCAATTCTCATTCCCAAAGTCAAGTCTGATCTCCAGTTTTTAATCATGTTAAGACATAATTTAACAATTTATTATGCTTTGCAATGTCAAAATTCATTCCTGTCCATGTAAGAAAACTATCTAGCCACTTTAGGTGCACAGTTTACTGAAAATTTCCAACTCAAACCTGAGTTAGCAACAGTAACCAAAGGGGATTTAAAAAAATCTCAGAGGGAATTCATACTCACTCCATTTTCCATGTGTCTCTCCAGCGTCCCCTTCACCACGTTTCTCCTGGCAAGAGACTCTGGAGCTCTGTGACCTGTAGTTAGGAGACAGAATTAGCAGTGTTGGCTAAGCTAAGCACATTTTCGCTCACACTTAGGGTTAGTGATTTGTATAAAACTTTGACAGATAATTAGTCAAGCACCAATGATAGTAAAAACACAAATGATACCTCAAAGCTCAACAGTTAGCATTTGAACAGGGGCGGATTTAGTGAACTTACAAACAAACCAAAAAACATTAACAACACACTTACAAAGAAGCCAGGAACCTTTAGCCTGAAAGTGTGGCTGTGCTGGGGTGAACCTCATTACATAATGACTGTTTGGCTGGGGAAAACAACTAGAGCTCACTTATCCTGCATATGACTGCCTGTACCAGGGTCCCACTTACATAACATAAACACTGGCACTGCTAGCGCCACTTTTATGTGGGTTACCGGATGAACGAGTCCAAGAGCAAAACAATGCCCAAATAATGTTCTTGCTCACACTCTGACACCACAGGGGTAAATAAAAAAGGTCCTAATCAGGGCTTACTGATTACACAAGCATATGGGTTTTACAGTGGGGGAAATATTTATTTGATCCCCTGCTGATTTTGTAAGTTTGCCCATTTACAAAGAAATGAAGGGTCTGTAATTTTTATGGTAGGTTTATTTTAATGTATAGAGACAGAATACCAACCAAAAAATACAGAAAAAAAACACATTACATAAAGGTTAGAAATTTATTTGTATTTCAGTGAGTGAAATAAGTATTTGATCCCCAAGCAAAACATGACTTAATATTTGGTGCAGAAACCCTTGTTGGCAAGCACAGAGGTGAGATGTTTTTTTGTAGTTGGTCACCAGGTTTGCACACATCTCTTTACATCTCTCTTTACAGATCCTCTCTAAATCCTTAACTCGAAGTTTCAGCTCCTTCCACAGATTTTCTATAGGATTGAGGTCTGGAGACTGGCTAAGCCACTCCATGGCCTTAATGAGCCACTCGTTTGTTGCCTTGGCAGTATGTTTCGGGTCATTGCCATGCTGGAAGACCCATCCATGACCCATCTTCAGTGTTCTGGCTGAGGGAAGGAGGTTCTCATCCAAGATTTTACAGTACATGGCTCCGTCCATTTACCCCTCAATGTGGTGAAGTCGCCCTGTACCCTTATTAGAAAAACAGCCCCAAAGCATAATGCTTCCATCTCCGTGCTTGACTGTAGGGATGGTGTTCTTGGGGTCATAGTCAGCATTTCTCTCCCACCAAACAAAGCGAGTCCAGTTAATGCTAAAGAGCTAAATTTTGGTCTCATCTGACCACAGTACTTTCTCCCAAGCCTTCTCTGAATCATTTAGATATTCTTTGGCAAACTTTAAACAGGCCTGTACATGTGTCTTCTTGAGCAGGGGGACCTTGCGGGCGCTGCAAGATTTCAGTCCATTGTGGCGTAGCGTGTTACCAATTTTGCTTGGTGACTGTGGTCCCAACTACCTTAAGATCATTAACAAGCTCCTCCTGTGTAGTTCGGTGCTGATCCCTCACCTTTCTCATGATCATCCTTACCCCAGGAGGCGAGATCTTGCACAGAGCTCCAGACCGAGGCTGATTGATGATTGTTTTGTTTTTCTTCCATTTCCGAATAATCGCACCAACAGTTGTCTCCTCCTCACCAAGCTTCTTGCTGATGGTCTCGTAGCCCATTCAAGCCTTGTGAAGATCTACAATCTTGTCTCTGACATCCTTTGACAGCTCTTTGGTCTTGCCCATAGTGGTGGGAGAGGTTGGAATGGAAGATACAGATTGTTTGGACTGGTGTCTTTTACACCTAACGAGCTGACATTAGGAGTAACTTCTTAAAGTGACAGGACTAATCTGTGTTCCACATGGGCACCAATCTGTGGGAGCCAGAATTCTTGCTGGTTGGTAGGGGATCAAATACTTATTTCACTCACTGAAATGCAAATCAATTTCTAACCTTTATATAATGTGTTTTTTTTTTTCTGGATTTTTTGGTTGGTATTCTGTCTCTATCCGTTAAAATAAACCTACCATAAAATTACAGACCCTTAATTTCTTTGTAAGTGGGTAAACTTACAAAATCAGCAGGGGATCAAATAAATATTTTCACCACTGTACCTCAATTCTGTGTGAAAACAAACCACAAACACAACAGATACGAGTCAAACTGCGTGTAATTGACATAATTATTCTTGTTAGAGAAATAAGGAACTCTTTGTTAAATAAAGCAAGGTGTACAGAGCCGATGTCACTCGCATCATTGTGTAACAGCCGGTCTTTGTCCGGTGAAGAGGGCCAAAGTCACTCTGAGAAATCTGAAACCTCACACATGGTTTCACATGACTGGGATGTTTAAACTTCTCGGGGGAATAGCGAGGATTCACTTCAAAAAGGCCTCTAAACATTCTAGTAGAAATTGCGACAAAGGGTTTTTATGAGTTTAACATGCAAAACAACTGACGAAAAACTACTTTAAACTGTGTGAGATTTTATATGTATTATATATTTTGATATATATTTCCAGTTACAAATAAATTAATAAATAACCAAATTAAAATTCTGTGGTACGATAACCTACAGAACAATAGCGCATACAAATAATAAAAATATAAATAAATAAATCAGTTGTGTGATATTTTATATATGTATTGTACATTTTAATACATATTTATAATTGTAAAAAACATAATAGAACAGAATAGAAAAATAAGTGAAACTTCTGTGGTGCCAAAACTTACACAACAATAACAAATAAACAAATAATAAAATATATAAATACATAAACAAAAAGGGGTGTTTATGAGTTAACAACTGACCAAAAATTACTTGAATTAACTTAAATTAATTGAAGTTGGTTGAGTTTTTATATAATATAATATAATATAATATAATATAATATAATATAATATAATATAATATAATATAAGTTCATGCATTAATATTTTCCAGGGCCACTTTTGTCACATGAATTATGTGCTGTTTAGGTGTTTGATTATATGGGAGTGGCAAAAATGGTGTGAATTATTCTGTTTAGGTGTTTGATTATATGGGAGTGGCAAAAATGTATAAGAATGAGAGAAAAATTGTGTGTATTGAATGTGTGTGTGTGTTTGTGAACGAGTGTGTGGGCATATGTATTAGAGACTTTTTGGATGCGTTCAGATGTAAAGTGATGACACACAAACACACACACACACACACACACACACACACACACACACACACACACACAACGAGCAGCTGTGTTTGGACTACACCTGTTCATTTCTCTCACACAGGTGTTCCTTCACCATCTGCGCTCTGCAATGTGAGATATACATTTCAGTATTATCTTAATTGTTTTTCCTAAACAGCATTGTGATTAAATAGATACCAGATTTGATTCTTAGAAATTTCTTTTGAGAAAAAGGACCAAGTTATCTCACATGTGTCTCCTCTGGAGCTTCCGAACAGATGTCAACAATGTCTCAAACTGTGCTCAGATTTGCCAAGATACCAAAGTATAAAATTATATGTCAACAACTGTCTTATTTGTGACTGTTTCTATTGCTTCTTTTAGGTGAAACATAGCTAAATACCTTATATTTAATACCTAAAAAACATCCCCTATACAAGCAATACAGTTTTCCATTGTGTGTGCATGCTTTTAGGACACAAGATAAAGATCCATTCTGATCTATTCCAAAGCCCCCTACCCTTGGGCAGTGCCCACAAAACAAGCTGTTCTGCGGCAAATAATTCATGCATCAACACAGCCATAACCATGTCAAATTTACAACCCCTCTATTCACAGTCACCCATAAAAGGAAATGACATTCACGCCTATCTGCAACAACGGCATGTCCACACTGACAGCAGACCGCCGAGGGGGAAAGGACGTAATCGAATGGGTCTGTGATTTGGCATGGAAGAAAAGCCAGTCTATATTCAAATTGCCATCCAACCATACAGCAGAGAGTAAATAATAAACAACATGAAACATTCTCCAACACTTTTGCACTGCATTCAACTGCATAACAAATTTTAACTATAAGTTGCAATATAAAAATGGCTTCAGAAAGGTAACAGGACGGATCATAACAGTATGGAAGGGTAATAATAATAATAATATATATATATATAGTGGGTATGGAAAGTATTCAGACCCCCTTAAATTTTTCAGTCTTTATATATATATATGGGTATATGTATATATATATATATATATAAGTATTCAGACCCCCTTAAATTTTTCACTCTTTGTTATATTGCAGCCATTTGCTAAAATCATTTCATTTTCTTTCTCATTAATGTACACACAGCACCCCATATTGACAGAAAAACACAGATTTGTTGTCATTTTTGCACATTTATTAAAAAAGAAAAACTGAAATATCACATGATGTACAGAAATGCTTCTTACAGAGAAAATTTAACCCTGAAATGTCTAGGAAGATACATAATGAAACGAAAACGTGAAATGTGTATATTAACACAAAGTGAATGCATTTTTTTTTTTTTTCACATATATACATATGAGGGACAAAAGTGCAACCAGTTTTGTAAAATGACCCAAACACTCTCTCTCTCTCTTTCTCTCTCTCTCACCTGTATCGTGGCCAGGTGCTCGGTCATGGCGCAGGAAGAATCGCACCTCTGTCCTTTGCTGACCCCATTGCTGCAGTACTTCGATAATTCGCTCACTGTCACCAACCACACGCTCTAAAAAAGGAAGCAACCAATAGGAAACAAGGAATGCAAATTAGGTGCCAGAAATCCAATCTAAAGTGATGCATCACTGCATCTTTACACCACAGTCACATGGACAGGTGCAGAAAGATGATTTCTATGATTTTTACTTTTGTAACAACTTTGTCAAAGGGATAGTTAACCCCAAATAGAAAATTCTCTCATTAATTATTCACCTTCAATTCATTCCAAAGATTGATGACTTTAACAAAAGGAGATACTTTCACAAATGTTCATGCTGCTCTTATAAACCTAAACTTTAAAATTGAAAAATCTTGAGAGAACTTTAATGTTTGGGTAGTTTACCATTTTTTTTTTTAATTCAGTCATGTTTAAATGTCAAGTTAAAATTGTTGGTTGCTTTAAAAGTGAAGACATGCCAAAATAACATTTTGGAATAACTTCACTCAATAAGATAAACAGGAAAGTGCAAGCCAGCACATACCAGATCCTCTCCACATCTCGGCCAGATAGCAGTCCACCTCCCCCGGCTCTTTACACATGTCCACCACATCTCGACACAGCGTCTCCGGCGTGAAGGGAAGCTCAGTGAAGTGCTTGTCACTATTGCTGAGGTACACCGTTAAGAACATCTGAGTCCAAAAAAAAACAAACAAAAAAAAAAACATGGGAGGTTATAACAAAAGACAGAATAAAAAAGCACTCTAGGAAAAAACATTTATTAGTTCCTCAATGATTTTTTGATTCTCTATTTCTTAAGAAAACCATCTATAAACCCAGACCAGAATTTATTTCTCTGATCTAAAGCAGTGTTATTTTAGTATTATTTATATACTATGAAAGTATTTACTAACATTTTTATATTAGCTTTTAATTTTATATTTTCAATTCAGTTTGTTTTAGTCATTTTATGTTCTTTTGTATTTTTATTTTTTCATATAGTTTTAAACTTTATTTGTTTAAATATTTATATTTAGCTTTCATGTCTTTTATTAACTTAAACTTATTTTATTTCAGCTGCAAATGCAACATTTCTAATTTTCATATTAGTTTTAGTAATTTTACTACATCGACTTTTTAATTCATCAAAATGTATTTTAGTTAGCTTCCAAGGCAAATTTATGTTTTAGGGGTGTTATGGTTTTCATCTAATATTTATATTTTATTTCAGCTTAAGTTTTAGTCATTTTGGTATGTGCTTTTGTAATTTTATTAGTCTTTTTATTATTTCAATTTAGCTTAAATTTATTTTAATTTCATTTTTGATTTTAGTAATTTTAGAACATCAACTCAAACGTATACTATTTTAGTTAGCTGCCAAATTTTTTTTGCTAATTTTTTTGTTTTGTAATTTTCGAATTTAAGTTTTTTTTTTCTTTCAGCTATATTTCAATTCAATATTTTTATTGTTACAATAACAACGCTGAACTTATAATGTTACAAACAATGATTTTCCATCTCTCAAGATCCATACAGACAATTCAAATTATGAATGCTCTCAACCATCCAGACTGTTTATAAATTTGTGACTATATGCCAGAGATGCCCACGTAATCTTATAATACAGCTGTACATGTGGGTGAAAATGCCAAGATGGATGGTTGACAGCAAAAAAGATGCTGTATTTCTGTCTTGGCACTTTAATTGCAGCCGGCACAGATGGCTGTCACATCAAGAGGGTTCTTATCCAGAAATAAAACACAAGCACGGGGTAATTAGTCAGAAAGCAAGGAGGTAATTGATTTGTAATTCCGAAGTGAACAGCAGTTTTGGAGGAAAAAGACAAGGTTATTATCAATGTGGGTTACATCAATGTAAATTAATTAGATTTTTATTATTATTAAACAAACATAAATAACAAGGTCATAAACTCTTTAACTAATAGAGTAAGCATATTTTTGAAGGACAATTCTGCTAGTGTTTGTTTATTTTCAGACTATCGGCAGCACAGTTATTATCACTGCTGATAAGAGTGCAAAAACACTCAGCAGTTCTCTGTTACTGTGTGTGTGTGTGTGTGTGTGTGTGTGTGTGTGTGTGTGTGTGTGTGTGTGTGTGTTTTTCATGCTTTGCCAAGCGAAGCTACTGTCACACCAGATGGGTAGAGGCAAAACTCAGTGGCTCTTCCACTTTAACCTGAGTCACACACCGGGACAGGAAACAGTGCTGCATAACAATTCCTGAACACACATATTTTCTCACACGGTTCTGATTCTGATTGGTCAACTGCGACTCAAATGGAGTCAAATGTGTTTATATAATGGCCACTAACTGTTTAGCCATCAACTGATTTCTGTCTTTATTATTGTATACTTTATTATTTTATACATTTTAGCATATTAAGATATATTAAATATAGTACATTTTGTAAACCATAATGTTTGTAAATTTTGCAACCTCAAATACGTTATAATAAAAAGCCTGCAATTCACAACCCAAATTTTACCTGCTAAATATTGTAACATGAAATTTGCTTTAATATTTAACAGAAATATTAGATTAGAAACCAAATGTTGCCTTCAACTAAATGAATTGAAATACATTTAAGTACTAAAATTACTAAAACTGAAATATAAATAAATTAAAGCAAAATCGAAATATTTAAAAATAATAACTAATATTAAACCGAAAATTAAATGAAAATATAAAATAAAAGCTGATTCAAAATGAATAAATGCTATAATACATGAATAATATCAAAATGACACTGCACTAAAGTATCTGGATTTCAACTAATATAAAATCATTTCAAATATTTGAGTCACAAAAAAAATTTCAATGCACCAATGTTACTTTAATATTATTTTTGATATTTAGATTTCTATATTTTTCTGTCTAATATTTAGATTTTATTCCAGCCTTGATGAAATTAACAGAAACAATTGAAACTAAAACTTGAGTAGTATTAGTTGATAATAACGACATTTTTCTCGATTGTGATTCAGTTGCATGCTGCAGACCACTGCAAACAGCTGTCATTAACATTAGCTTTAACTGCAGTTTTTAAAATAGCTAAACTTGTCCAAATAGTTAACAGTATTTCCTGGTCTGTGCAATATCGGCGCCACGACATTCATGTGCCTTCACACACAGACGTGCGAAATGGATTTAAGAGGCTTTCACTCACACACACTTAGACATATTCAAGTCTAATCTGGCTTTGGATGTGCACATGACTGCTAAAGCATTTGTATCCATGCCTACTGTCATGCTGCAAGCATGAATGAATGTTTGACAAGATTCAGTCAGGAACAACTGTGGTTAGGTTTTTAATCCAGCAGTCTTTTAAATACTGTCCAGTTGATCCAAAAATGAGGCCTGCTAAAGACTTCAGATTGTCACTGAAATGGTCACAAATGAAAATAAAGTCTTAAAAAAAATCAACACTAAGATTGCTGTCTATATCAAGAAAATCTATTATTTAAGGAAACTATTGCTAACTTTTAAAAATAAAGGATTTAATGTGTTTTTCTCATTGATACCAAAGAAGAAACATTCTAGGTTCCATGAAGAACATTTCAGTGAACAGTTCTCAAAAGAACCCTAGTGTGAAGAACATTTTAACAATCTGACAAACATTTTCCACTATGAAGAACCCTTTGTGGAAAGGAAAGTTTCCAAGAATGTTAAAGGTTCTTCATGGAACCATCAATGCCAATAAAACTTTATTTTTAAGAGTGTTTATTGGAATCCATGGTTCCATGAAGGACATTTAACATCCGTGTAACCTTTCCAGCCACAAAAGATTTTTCATGGTGGAAAATGTTTGTCAGATTATAAAAAAAAATGGTTCTTTTAAAAACTGTTCACTTAAAGGTTCTTTGGAGAACCTAAAATCGTTCTTTTATGGCAAGGGTGTCAAACTCAGTTCCTGGAGGGCCACAGCCCTGCGCAGTTTGAATATAACCCTAATTAAACACATCTGATCCAGCTAATCTAATCATTTAGGCTGATTTGAAAACTACATGGTTTGTGTGTTGGAGCAGGGCTGGAGCTAAACTCTGCAGGGCTGCAGTCCTCCAGGAACTGAGTTTGACATCCCTGTTTTATGGTATTGCTGTGAAAAACTCTTTTTGGAACATTAATTCTTAAGAGTTTAAGTTAGATGGATGATTTTATTTCTCTCAGACCATTTTGTCTGAATCTCTTGGGCTGAGCAATGAAAGCTTTTATTAGATAAATGACCCTTGCTGGAAATGGAATTTCATTAATCTCTCTTTAATGTATGTCTTCCCCTAATGTCCTTACGTTGTAAATTGCATACGTCTAAAATCAAGCTAAACGTGAACCTCATTTGTCTCTGGGTTATGGTTTATAAGATGAGCTCTTAAAAGATCCAAATTGAATTATGGATGGAGCATATTGCCTCATGTCTACTTACAAACCGCAGGCCTCGTATTTTCCTTTACGGAGATGTTAATTTCAGTGTAATTCTTTATTCAACGCATATGGTTATAAATTCTTCCTATGATGACATAATAGTGTCTTGGAAGCCATTGCAAAAAATGCTAAAAAGTTTACATTAAACACATAAATTTCCAAGACATACCAAATAGCTGATGTGGCTATTTTCCGAATTTCAGATACAGTGCTTTGTATTTTGGTCCCGCTGTCCAAGATTTTAAGTAGGACATGTGTCTTCAAGTCTGCTTTTTGAATTCGTGTTTGTGTCCATAGTGCATTAAATCCTAGAGAGATCACGCACAGAAAAGCCCTTGTGCCAAAGGCCAGCCTGTGGCAGTGATCCCACACTTGATCCCCAGAGTATTATTTCTGAGAAATCTTAAATGACATGATGTTGTCCTAAGGCATGGAACAGGGCTTTAGGATTACAGTAATAAAGCACTATTTTGCAACATGACACTGTTTACGTTGCCACAGGTAACCATAGGTGATGTAATGGAGTTGAATAGTCAAATATACTGGCATTTACCATCAGCTGACAAGCATTAAACTCTCACTAAACCTAAGTTGTCTTTGGGTTTTAAAAGAAGTTAAGTTTAAGTTTAAAAAGAGAGTCATTTACACATAAAAGAAGATATTTTGAAGTGTTTTGTCCATACAATGAAAGTAAACGTGTCCAAAACAACATTGGACCCAACTGAATTTCTTTATGGACATAAAACACTTAACGTTTCAAAAGGAATTTGTGTGCTAGTTAATGTTGGTCTAGGTCCGCTCTGAAGACAGGTTAAGCTAGTTGTTGGTTAAGCTAGTTAAGAAGCCAATACAACATATGTTGTTAACCAACTATGCTGGTCTTCTTAGCATCTAGAGTTTCTTATCTTCAGTCGAATGCTGAAAACAGTACAGTGCATTGTTCAACTCAGATGGAAAACCAATGACATTGTCTGTTCTGCAACATATAATGCACATTCAGTGCCCGTACTGCGTGGTTTTCATTAACTGTAAAGGTTCATTGCCTTGACTGTTGGAGCTTGTACAAAGGTGGGGCGAAATCACACTCGACTGGATGAATGAAAAGCAGTTAGCCACAAAGTCGAAGAAAATGTACTATGCCAACACAAAGAGATAATCCAACGCATGCTGAGGGCATCAATTATTATGTCTGATCACCACAAGAGCACCTGTCAATACATGCTCTGATCGAACAACACTGGGAGTACGGTTTAGCTACTCTATAATGTGGGTTTATTTAGGCTCTCATGCGTTGTTAAGAAGTAGCTGCTCGGTGCTTCTGTAAGTCACAGGACAGAACCCGCAGATTCAGCAGGCTGTCAGCCCGCAGGTATGTGCATATACGGGCACAGAATCAGCCATATGGCCCCTGCAGTGGATTGACACAAAGCACGACTAACGTGAGGATTAGTCTTGAGTTCATACTCTACCCTCCTGCCCACACACTGACCCTCCAAAACCCTTCGGCTCCCGGGAGAATAAAGTTGATTGAATAAAAATGCTGAAGCTTCAAAAATATTAAGTCGACTCGCTCAAGGTCTTTGATGGTTTAATTTAAACTAAAGAACAGGTGAGCCGACTTCATATGTCCTCTGTTCAGCAGTACAGACCCCGTTTATTGCAGCTAGAAATATCTTAAAAGTCAAAGTTAAAACATTTCAAGTGCCTGATTACCGGCTGGTCCTTGGGAGCCGGGTTTTCCAAACACAGACTCCTCTGCATAGCAGCAATGTTGTGGTGTGGAATGTGATCTTGGCAATGGTTGCCGTGGCAACTGGCTGCCACAATTCTGGTCATTGTTTCCCGCTGAGGCCTCAGGTGGCTGAAAGGGTCCGACAACAATCAACGATATTTATAACTCCTAATGCACAGCCTTTGAACTGAAGTGGGATATGGAATTAAATTACTACAAGCTAATCTTATTCCACAAGTGCTCCCGGACCAAGTCATCTATTCACTGGTCAAATCAATTTAGAGTCTTGAAAATAGCTGCTCTGGGTACTTACACTATGGGAATTGTACAAATTACATGACCACATGAGGACCATAAAATAGCTTTCAACAGAGGGAAGCTATGCAGCCATAATAAACTTCCTCTAAAGGAACTATAGACAATGCCTTGATATTCTGAATGCAGTTTTAATTCAAAACACAACAAGGACAATGCAGGTTGGTTCTTTAAAAGTCACACTGAGAGGAATATCCCATTTCTTTTTTCCAAACACAATTGTTGTTCCTTTGAGAATTAAGGGAGCTAGTAATTCACAGCAAAAACAATGAACTCAGCGTCTGAGGTACGGAATGATTTATGGAACAAAGAACACAGTCATCAGACACATTGCTGAAAGAATATGCTTCATCACAAAGCTCAAAAACACTGTGGTTCTCTCAAACACAGTGTATGACCTCAAATAGCTGCTTTACTTCACTTAAGATTGTCTAGGATCTAAAACTGACCATGACTCAAACTGAAATGATGATCCATTAAGACAAATATTTATCTGCAAGCTAAATATACAATGCTGTTGTATCCACCTCAAACACACACCGGCGCTACTGTACTGAATATATGAACACTAAAAGATTAAAAATGTAGTATTTTGAAACCTGTTTCAAAATAGCACATTTCCATTGAAACAATACCTAGAAATCAAAATGCCTAAAGATTTTGTCCTCACAGTCCATTCATTTCAAAATTCACATTAGAAAATCCTTAAAATGAAAACTCAGATTGTCTCATTAGAGTTTATACCACAGGGATTATAATTTACATTAATGCAGAAAAGCTATAAATCCATGGATACTACTAATGGGTCATCCAGATTGAAGGTGGGCATCCAGAGGCAAAGCCGGTGGAGATTAAGGACTTGCTTGAAAATGAACCCAGAGAGAGCAATGAGTTTTACCCAGGACTGAATGTTTATTAGAAATGTACTACAATGAAAAGGTCAAAAAGACCTTGTCGTCAATGTGGACAGAGGTGACACGGTCATATGTTTTTTACTGTGGACGGTGGGTGTATGAATGTGTGACTCACCCATAACAGTAGTGACAGCAAAGAGATAGCAGGTGCTTATCGCACACTAAAGACTATACATGAAGACTATACCATCAAAGTACACTATTTCTAATCTTTTTATTCTAACCATATATGGTCTGTCAGGTAAATTATATTGTGTCACATTATGAATCAATGGACTGATTCTTAAAACTGAACTTTTCTGCCAACCAATACTGAATATGTGGTTACATTCTACGTTTATTATGCATTCCCTGGCACCTTATTTAACCCCAGAAGCTGCAGAATGACTTCAACTGAAATTAAGATAAAATCATTCTTGCATTTCACCCTTCTTTATATTTCTTATTTATTTCCTTATATTTGATTACTTTTTAATTATTTCAACACCTGTGCCGAGATTGTTAAGACATCTCTAAGGAATCATTTACCCTGATAGCAACACATGCATCACGGAGACGTCTGCATTACATCTGCACAATGTATTTTTTAGAGGGTTTTCTGATCTGCAATACGTCTACGGGACGTTTCCTATCAGATGTCAAATAGACATTTAAATAATGTCTTTAAAATGTTAAGGATTTAGAATGAATGTAAAACTGACATCTTAAAGATGTTTGCACACAGCAGATGCTTTCCAGATGAAGAGATCTTAGACATCTTGCAGACGCACGAGTCCTATCTGGGTACTGTAATGAATTAAAAGATAAGCAATGCTCTCGATCATTCTGTGTTTCTTATCAGAAAACAGGAAATGAAATCTAAACAAGATAAACCTCCTATTTATTCCATAGAATCCCCTTTATCACCATTATCTTCCTATGTGGGTTTATCTGTTATAATTAATTTGATACAATCAAAGCAGCTCGGGTGAATAAAAGAAATGACATAACCGATGCATTTGCTGAGTTTATCAATGACAAAGAAGCAATGTTGATGCTTGGAGATGAAATTTGTATATCAGCGTATTATTAATCTCGACTGAACTTACCGGCATCATATTGAAAAGAACCTTCGATATTCCTTATACTGGAAAATATAAAGACCTTTCCCTGGTCTCCCAATAAGTATTTCTTATAGTTGTTTTATATGCAGGTAAATTGTGCACGTATTATCCTCTTCTTTTACGTATCATTATTTTAGATTAGTCTCCTCTGATGTTGTCCGACAACTTTGTAGCGTTGGTTTATTATAGGAACCTGTTGCAGAATGCACCCGAGGTGAACCCGGTAAATACAGTAAAGTAAGTTTCTTATCCGAATCGCTCAGACGCAGGAACCCGCAGACCTCTGACAACCCCGAACCATTTGTGTACGCAGCCACTCGCCACCGCCATACAATACAAGCGATATAAAGATAACGGTCGTCCGCGAACGTCTTGTATCGTCTACTGCCCGCTGAGCTGATTGCAAGTCAACATTATATCCGTGTGAGCAAGGTTTTTCGCCGGATCAACAGACGCAGCCCAACCCAAGATGACGCTGCGCGAGATTCCGAATATCCCCAGCGCGTGCGTGACAAACCCCGCCTCGCGCCGCCCGCGCGCTTCCCGCCCACTTCATCAGCATAATCTCTGAGGAGCTGTTCAGCGTTCAAGAAACGGTTTGGAGATTTTATATTGCTTTGTTTTGTTTAACATGCCCCAGAAGCTTTTGAGGTGAATATTGAGGAATATGAAGGATTTAGCAGTAATACTGAACGCGCGCGATAAATAGAAAACCTTGCTGTCGGTACAACACTTGTTTTCATTTCTCATTGTACATGTATAGTACAATTATACACAAACTACAACTAACAAAAACGTATAAAATGCCATCGAAACGTTAAGAAATAACGTTTAGAAATTACCAAGAATTTTTTTTTTTTAAAGTTAACCTGAATGAGGTCAAATGTAAAAAGTCCCAGAAATAATCGTGTGTTACTGGACTATGTATTTTGGACATGTCATGTCAATATTTGGATATTTCATGCATGAATATGACAATCATTCAGTTGTTCACTATCAAAGTAGGGGGAGACCAGGGGCAGTTGTAACTTTTTTTTTTTTTTTTTTTTTTTTCCTTCATAATTTACAGATTACTTGAAATACTATTATCTTTTTATACATGAAATAAATAAAGGTGCACTAATTAATAATACAATTGATATATTTTCACTAATAAGGACAAGACTGTAATATTAAGTTAAATGCCCTTGGTGAGGGAGATTGTAACAGTGTTTGGGGGCGATTTAACACTGAAAAATGAGTCATATTAACCCAATGTATCTCAAATAACAGCCTACCTCAAAATAATCCCTTATTATCAGTGATTTATTTATTTATTGCAGGGGTGTCCAGACTCGGTCCTGGAGGGCCAGTGTCCTGAAGAGTTTAGCTCCAACCCCAATTAAACACACCTGAACCAGCTAATCAAGCTCTTACAAGGCATACTAGAACCTTAAAGGCAGGTGTTGAGTCAAGTTGGAGCTAAACTCTGCAGGACACCGGCCCTCCAGGACCGAGTTTGGGCACCCAATTTGTATATGGTTCAAATTATTTTGGATGTCAGGCATCATATGCATTCAAAAAGCAAGTCAATTTTATTTTTTATTTTTTTGCAGAAGACAAGGCAACTATTCTATTGGTTACTAGATTTCAATTATTTAAATATATATTTTACTCTTATACATTAATTAGCTGATGAGTCAAGAACAGTCTTTAACCAGATTTTAATGAAATGATAGTAGATATATATATTAATAGAATAAGATCATGTGGAGATAATATTCATTGTGTTAAAAAAAAAGATTTAAAGGCAACACGTTGTTTAATGTGTAGCACTAATAATTTTTCAATGTAGTTTAATTAGTCACATTTAAATGTGTTCATTTTTTAACAGAAAAATATGTCAACACAGACAAACAAGGTGTTTACACTGGGCCATGTGGCTTGGGCAATTGCAACAAGTTGTTACAGTTGCCACCGATGTTGCAGCTATGATACAATCTTGTATGCTACAGTAGGTAGACACACCTATATTAGCACTGTTTGTTAATTTTAATTTATTTTTAATAACTTAGAGATAAAATGTACGTAAGTTTAAATTCACAGTCTTCTAAACTTTAAACAGGAGAAGAAAAATACTGTACATCCAAAAAAAAATAACTTTTATACCTCAAAATCAGTATTTTGTTGAAAACTTCTGCTGAGGTTAAATAATCATGCTCCTTTTCCACAGGCAGAGAGAGAATCTTACTGAGCATGTGCAAAATTAAGTGTATTCACTCTAGCTTGTTTCTGATTGGAGGATCTGAGTGCGTTACAATTGCTCCCGGTCTGGTATTACCATATGACACCATTCCTGTTTTATAGTGCCACCGAAGTACGTTTTTGTAAGGATCATAATTTTTTATTTTTTTTTTGGCTTTATCAGGTCAAACCTAGAATACAGATGGATTAAATTAACATATGTCCCCTGCTGGAAAACAACAACAACAACAAAAACACCTAGGATGGTTGGCTGGTTTTAGCTGGTCTCCCAGCCTGGCCAAGCTGGTTTATGTGGTTGGCCAGCCTGATCAGCTTAAGAAGTGGCCAAAACCCCTCTAAAACCAGCCTGCTCACCAGCTATGACCAGCTAAAACCAGCCAACCAGCTTAGGCTGGTTTCAGCTGTTTTTTTGTTTTTGTTTTCAGCAGGGATATCAGACACTTGACAAGTATATACTGTGTTGACTAGACCTTTCTGACCTGACCTACTTGGGTAAGGGCTGCCGTGATACATCAGTGGCTAGTCTGTAATGGCAAAACTGAAGATAACTCAAGTATGATGTAAATACCTCTGACAGATCTGTTATCTTAACTATAAGCGGAATGTCCTTTCAGCACTGCGGTTGAGATGATAGCCAGGTGGTGGTCTGCATGAAAGCATGATCTGAGAATGCAGTTGAATGGTGTTATATCTTGCAATTCATTGCCATAAAGAAAAGAAGCGTCTTGAGCAAAAGCTGCTGTAATTGTTGTTGAACTCCTTGAAATCATGAGAGAAAAACTACAGGGAGGATCTGCCATAGAAAAACAGCAATAATCCAAAATTTGATCCAAAATTATGGGTTTCAAACCCTACTTTGACCCAATTCATCCTGCACCATTTGTGCTACAAACATGAATTATACCTCAACTACAACTTCTGGGTGGACAAGCACCACATTTTCTTTGGAATAACCTAATTAAAAAGCTACAACCACTTAGGCTTCATACTGTATGTAGGGTCATATTCTAGTTCTTGCAAAGACCCCTTAATTTCTATTATTTCCTGTTTTTGTTGTCTTTTCCTATCTTTTTCTTAGCATCTTTCTTGACTTTGCAGAGCACCCATGATTGATAGGTTGGGGACAATGTTATGGCAGGTTCCGTACATTCTAGATTAATGATGTTTGGCTCAGATTTACAGGGATTTGGGTGTAAAACTGCCTCTGTTGAATGAACATCATAGATTTCAGTGCAATTTTCAAAGTAAAAGCTGTCAAAAGGTTGCTCAGGATGTAGGACATACTGAATCTGTTTCTTTCAATACCTTTTATTTTGTGCTAATTTTGTGTGTGTGTGTTCATTCTGTCCTCTACTGGACAAGAGCAGTTATGACAGGTGGCTAACCACTCCCCAAAGTAAGGTCCCACTCTGTTAGTCAATATCCGTGGATAACACATCTCTGACAGACATTGCTGATCTAGGATCAGGTTGGATCTGTCCTTTGTTACTTCACCTTAAAATGCAAAACTGAGCCAGAAACTGCAGTTCTAGTTTGACAATCACCAGGGGGCATGACATCAGACCTTATTTAGTGTGTGCTTCAGACAGGGCGGTGTATGTTGTGACGGATGGTCTGGTCTGGGGTGAGGCAGGTGGAGGGATGTTTTTGACTACGGCCAGATTACACTTGTCCATGAATGTCCCAAAAACACACAAACAACCTCTAAAGGCTTTAAGTAATTTTAAAGGAATAATATTATATAATAATGTTTATATATTTGTTTATATTCCGTTCACATATTGCACTGCCAGTATCATTACTGAAACCAACATTTGCAAACATTTAATTTCTTTAAAACATTTTCTTTTAATCACAGATTTTCACAGACCAAAATGCATTTATACTTTGATTACACAAGGAAATTAGATTGATTGCACTTGACTGAATCTGTTTTTCATCATCTTAAAAAAAAAAAAAAAACTTTTATTAATCAACTGCTTTGGTTTTGCAGACATGCAAATTGTATATACTTCTAGGGTCAGCAAGTTAATATGAATTTTTTTTTATTTTAAGAAATTAAAATAACTAAATAGATAAATAAAACAAAATATGAATATATAAATACATTTTAAATAAAAACAAGTGTCCTGCAACATAATCTTCAATACTCTTAAGGTAAGTTTTGATTTACTTTCTCTCTCTATATATATATATTATGTATGTATATTTTTTCAGCATCAGCTTAATTTATAAGCTATATTACACTGTCAACATATATACTAAAATAATATTTCCTTAAGTGTGAATAGAACTCTTACTCTTAGAAATTACATTTAAATTAATTCAATTAAAAAGTCCACTACATTAAAAGTGCATTTATGAGGTGAGCCTTCAATGGTAATGGTTTACATCTAATTGGTTTGTAAATGTTATTGTGGTTTAGATCAAGATGCTGTAATGTATTGTTTTTTCACTAGATGGCGCTATGAAGAAGCATTTAATACAGTGGAATGGGACAGCACTTTTCGTGATGCAGTGAACCTGTGGTCATGGTTGCATGCCATGTGCAGTAGCTCACTGCTTCTCCCAGACTGTAATGTGCCATTATCTTCCACGCAAATTTGTATTTACTAAGTTTGAGATGGCTTGTGATTTCTCAAGTATGTGAAGCCCAAGGAACTTGCTACAATACTGTTGTACGTACATGCTTTAAAACAGTATGAATATTTTCTTCATCATTTACACATAACATATTTCATAATTTCAACAAACTCTGTTAACATGAATGCATTTATTCTATAACCAGAAATTTATTATTAGGGTGCAAAACAGAGTTATCCTTTCTAAAGAAAAAGTGTCACCCCAATTTCCACATAGCGTGAACCACTGCCCATTGTGCTTGGTGTGTTTGTGTATGAGGGAAGGAGAGTCTTTTTACAAATCCAAAAAAACCCATTATAGTTTATGATGTGCACAAGAAAAATGTCCAAGTCAATGATGTGAATGAATGACTTGAACGCTTGACATCGTATATGTTTCCTGATGCACGTTTTCTCTGTTGCCACTTGGATAGGACAGCAGAGGAGATGAACAGAGCAAGGGAAGGGAAAAATAATACTGTAGGAGTGTGCTGCTTCTGCTGTTTAATCTCCAGACAGTCCATAATTTCTCTAATTATCAAGCTGCTAAGCAAACAGAGGCAAGCAGGCAGGAATTGGCCATCTCCTGCGGCTTGCACTTCGGGGGGTCATGTCTAATTTGAGGGAAGACCCGGTCCATATCTTGCACAAACACATCTAGAGCTAACACACCCCTACCAGCATGGCCCCTCCCTTTCGACCCCTACCCACATGCACCAGCTTTATGGCAGATGGCGTAGTTCACCCTCCCTGTGAACCTCCATTCCGCCCCCACCCTCAGCAGCTTTTGTGCCCCTGTGCGTGCAGTGTTAGGGGGCTGTGACAACAACAGCCCTCCCCACTGCTTCCACCCACCCTGGCCCTATTGTAAGCAGGGTTCAGGCTTTATGCATGGTGCGGTGATCAGGTGCCCTAACAGGGTTGTCAGCGCCCGAAAAAATCGTTTTAATCCCAGTGGTTGTGCATCAGGGCGACTGGAGTTCATAGTACATTCCTGACACACTTGACCTGGTTTGATCCCCAACTATTGGGAGAATCATAGGAACATTGTAAAGGCTTGTTTCAGTTTGTTGCAGTACTGAATGTTTTCAGTAACTTACTATTGACTTGTTTGCATAATTGTTAAGTATAGAGATGGTTGCACAAAGTCATAAGTTACCAAAATCTACTTGCCAGTGCTTCCATTGAAGCTCCTTTGGTTTGGTTCCTTTGCCAGGGATCAATGATAGCTCTTCACCACAGCTACATACCTGATGTAGGTAGTGCAGCAGGCAAAGATTCTGCTTGGTCAACAGTGTTGAGATGTAAAAACCTTGAGCAAGGTCAGAAATTGAAAAATTATGCTCGCTAGAGGCTCTGACCAGTGTAATTGAGGCTTTGACCATTGTTGTTTCTATGCCAAGGTTTGTTCCTTTTTGTAGCTAAACAGTTTATAAATACAGCAAATATGGGCAAAGATTCTGCTTGGTCATGAGTATTATGTAACTGCTGAGGGACTTCTGTTTCCCAGAGGTTATCTCCATGACAACAGGGTTCAAGTCTCTTGGGACTTTTGGCACACGCGACCCTTCTGCGGGGCAGGACCCCTGGGGTGTGGGGGTAGGGACACGTGTGGGTTAAAGGTCACTGGACACTACAGCCACTGAAAGCGAATTGGGAAAGGGTTACAGTGACATGGGCTGAGGTCACCTAAAAAAAAGACTTGCATCCATAGCATTAGTTGTGGTCAAAGAAGCCCTTTCTGTTTATTAAAACCGTGATGACCCTTGGAGTGGATGGCACACGCCACCAATTTAATCTGATAGGCAACTAGCCTAACTCCCAATCCTGTTTCACCCTTAGTTTGGCTAGTTTCTTTCTTGAATAAATCTATGATCGTCGTCTTATGCCAAGTAGGTGAAACTTTGCTTATGTTGCATTCTACTACCCCTGGAGATTTTAGCAGAGATTTGCCAGGGGTTACAGTTGCCCCTCTCCAGAGCCATAACCACCTTCAACAGTGAGTAGGACACATGTGACTCAATACTATAGTAGTTGATGAATATGGGTTTTTCAATGATCAGTTAAACTTTTAAGTTTGGTCACACCCTTGCCCCCTTTCCCTTCAGTTTCGGGCTACTTTACATGGTTTGGTCTGCACAGTGTAGGAAACAGAACAATGAGCCAAATAGAAGGAGGACAGGAAAAAAATCAATACTTTGCATGTCCAGTGGTGTATACGGATAACAAATGGAGCAACAGAAGATGCCAAGATCAGTTGGCCAATGTAGAGAGAGATAGAGAGAAGAATGAAACAAGAATAAAAAATGCAGGGAATGAGTTGGGAAAAGAGTCGGGACCCCACTCTCTGCTTCCTCTTCCCTTTGTTTTTCCCTTTTTCTTTTCTTGTGAACTGTAGCGTGTTCTTCAGTTTGCATTGTTATTTCCTGACAACCTGCTGACACTCATCCACCAACTCCCTGAAATTCTTTTAGCCTCTCCCACAGTCATTCGTTCTTGGTTTCACATCCATATTTCTGGCCCACATCCTTTCATATCGTATTGTATAGTTACAATTTATTACTTTCTACACAAGTTAAAAGAGTCTGGGAAGGAAAAGAAGAGAGAAAAGAAGGGCGTCGGGATGAGATTTGTGGCTGTGGTCATTCCAGTAGCTCTTGTCCCACCTGCCATCCGTCCATGATGGAGGGGGTGAAAGAGGAGTAGAGTGGGGAGCTGCATCTCTCTTTCCCTCGGCTAACTCACCCTGACAGGCGGGAACGCAGACTGCAGAGAGGAGGAGGAGGAGGACGACAAGGAGGGGCCTCAGCCCCCACCCTCCAATCAGATGCTCCCTTCGCTCTCAGCCAGTGGCAGCAGGGCAAAAACAGTAGCAGGGCTAAAGCTAGTGGTCCTCTCTTTTCCTCTCCTCTTCTGCCTTCTCTTTTCCTAACACTCTAGGCATGGAGTATTATTCCTCCATCTCCTGGGCGTCACGCCTCTCTCCTCCACCCTGGCTGACCACTGCAGTGCATCCACGAGGTACTCTCTCCCTTTCTTTCTGATATTCTTTCTCTCTTCCTTTGGCTCTCTCTCACGTACATTCTATTTGGCTTGTTGCTATCGTAGACTGTTCAAAATAACTTTTTGGTCAATGCAATGCCATGGGTGAGCCTACTGTGTTTGTCCTAACGAAACGACCTGTTAATGTTGGAAAGGACTATGTGATTAATTGCAAAAAAAGAAAGATCTTCGGCTCACTTTTAACTCAACTGATTATCCTAAACGTTGCTCTCATGGGTTAAGTTCTGCCTTGCATGTTTTATGCACTGCATTGCTTTCTGGGTTGTAAAGTAGTAAACAACCATTTATGTATTGACCCCACCATGAACAAGCAGGTGCTGTGGTGCAAAATATTCCCTCTCTTCATACTTTGTAACTTGAGGGAATGCAATTGCACAACTTTTCTTTTTCTATTTCAATGCGTATTTATGATTTTAACATATTTGACTGCATATTTGACGCCTGTTATGCATTCCAAAGAAAAAAAAAAACGTCTCTGTCTGTTGTGATAGCTATAGAAATGCGCATGAAATAAAGCAGAACAGCATTATGCAAATATATATTCACAAATGCATTTTCTGCACTTATTTTTCAACAGAGAATAAATGGATGAGCTTTTTAGGGATTTTACCATCTCTGCAAAAACAAAATTCAGTTTTGATGTCCAGATTTTCGTTTAGAGCAGCATGGCACACTTATGCATGGCCTCTCAAATGGAGAACACATTTCCAGGCTATACATTTCTAAAACCAGTGTGTCCACCCCCTCTTCTGTCTCTTGTATTGATTGGTTAATGGCATTATTTGTGGAGTGTGCCTTTCTGGACGTAAGCCCTTTTTGGCCCCCTCGCTGTATTTGTGTATGTGTGTTTGTTCAACAGAAGGCCACTGAGGCCTGACCGATGGTCATCTTTCAGCGTTATCTGCTTTCACACCAAAGGTCAGGGGGGGGTCATAAGAAGTCAGAGGGTAATAAGTTTAACCCTGATAGGGCCAAGGTCACTCATAGCGTGACTCCAATGAAAAACAAAATCAATACTCCCCTCACACCATCCTTTTCCTCAAATTCTGAGCATGACTCTTTCCTTATTCTTAAAAAGTGATGAGCAAGCATCTCATATCACCATGCGCAGAACTAAAGGTGTTACAAATGTTCATTGAAATACCTATTAAATGTTTTATGTTCGGTATTATGCCACTTGTTTTAAGTTAAATGTTTTGTGGCTTGTTTGATTTTAAAGCCATTCAAAGATGTGCGTGTCGTCTTAGGTGCAGCGAGCCAATTGTTGGCGGCAGCGCAGGGCAACACCCACCCAACAGATTTGTGAACCTTCTGGAAATTGTTCACTTTGTGCTTCTGCACCTGCACATCTCGTTCTTAAACTGATAATACTTTCACAAAATCCAATATCACTGTTAAAATGTCATATCCAAAAAAGACACAGCAATACAAAGTCTTTAAACGCACTGCAGTTTGATATGTATTTTGACTTTACATCACAAGTCCTGAAAAAAAAACAGGAGGTATCTGTGCACTATACCTTGCGATAAAGACCAACTAAATGTTTAAACATGAACCAAGTACAAAAAATGGTAGTGTGGGAAGGCCACCGGCTGGGACACCGCATATGATAAGAGCTTCCATCTTGAGTCAGCCATTTTACTACAGTACTAATAATCTTCTGGTCATCCAGCCTACACATGCTAACAGTAACACTGGTATTTTTTATTTATTTTTACAAAATGTACAAAGATTTTTACTCAGTTTTGCTAAGTTTTGATAAAATTTTCAATCTACAAAAATCTACGAATACACTGTTCACTATGTATGAAAACCTGAAAGGCACGTGCATGCAAAGTGATCGTAGATCACAAAGCTAGATCTCATTTAAAATTCATGGTTTTGTGCAAATTTTTTTTGAAAAATGTCAATATAATAACAATATTACACTGGTAAATGCACCCTTCCCACAAATTAGTTCTACCATTTTTTGCCTGAATTCTAAAGAATTCAATTGTGATTCCCTATCAAAATTCAGAAAACCTTTTTTTTCTTTCTTTTTTTAAAAAAAAAAAAAGGATTTACTCACACCCAATGAGACAGCATATGAGATGGGAGGGCACAGTGTAAATGACCGTGTTGAACTGAATTTTTACGTATTGCTGTAAATACTGTCTGAATTCTTTGTACAGGACAAATTGACAAAATTGGCCGAATTGTTTCCAATTCCTTTATTGTTAGAAAGTTTTCTTAATTTGTTTATTTACATACTGATAAACAGAGGCACCGGTATCCTTTGAACTTGTAGCATTGAAGCCTGCAGGTTGATGAAATAACACTAGACGTTACAAAAAAGATAAAAACTAACCAAAACACAGACTAACAACTCAGAAATAACTAGTAAGGAGATGCTCAAGAATCATTTGATCATCTTTTACTGTTAAAAGCAGGTTGATGAATTTACAACAATACCCCCCCCCCAAAAAAAAAAAAAAAAAAAAAAAAAAAAAAAAATAAAAAAAAAAATACGAATTCAAAATAAAACCTAAGAGTTCTACTTTGTAAAATCTTGATTTAAGCACACGCGGTATGTTAGCGTACATCATTCTGTGAAATAGATGTGTTAGCTTATTAACCTGAACTCCTTATGTCTCATCCAGGGAAACTTTGGAAGAACTGTATAATAATACAGGCTATGTGAGATATACTTCTGAAAACATAACCCTTCTATACAGTGTCACACCTTTAACCAGGCCAAATACACTCAGTGCTCTTTAACACGCACATACTACATTCCTTCTGTCCCGCTGGACAGAACTAGGGGAAAGAGGGAAAAGGGACATGCTTTTTTCCCATCTCTCTGTCTGTATCTCTATCTCAATAAATTATCCTTATGATCGAAGCTCTCTCAAGAAAAAAAAGCAATGGTTAAACAGGAAGAAGTGACCTGCAGGGTGGAACGCCTATCAGGCAGGCTGTAGATAGATCAATGAAGGGGGGCCATGTGCTGCTCTACAGTCAGAGAGATAGGGTGGGATTTCACAGGCGAGCAGCACATGCTCTCACCACTCTGAGAGCTGAAAGACATATAGTGCACATGTGTGGATGCGTGTGTGTTTGCAGTAGAAAGCCCTGGCGTCTTGGGACTATCGCTTTTGAGGAAAAAACAAGGTAAGATGCCTTTGCGATAATATACTGAATTTATCCCGCAGTTGAACATTTATGTTCGGACAGGGCTCGAATGATAGATTTCGAAACTGAAAAGTGTTATGCAAAAAGTGTTTAGTCCATGCTGTACAGCATTACTTCAATGTAAATTCTACGTTTTGCAGATTTGTTAAATTTTATTTATTGATTTATTTATTTATTTTTTGCAAAAAAAAAAAAAAAAAAAAGTGCTTTGTCACCATGAGCCCCTGGCCCATATGGCACCGCCAGTAATTTAGTTGATTGCAGTAATGCATTCATTGATTGATCACTGAAGCCACTACTGTACAAGCACATCTGCTCGTTTCACAACGAGACGAAGGCTAACTGATATGACATAATGCTACAACTACTACTAATAATGTTTGTTAATATAATTTTAATTTTATATATTTATATATATAATTTAATCTTATTATATATATATATATATATATATATATATATATATATATATATATATATATATATATATATATATATATATACAATTATTATTATTGGAAAATACAAAATTATATATAGGACTGTGGTTTAAATTAATACATTAAAATGCACATTTATTTTTAGAAATGATATGTTTTAGACTGCCATACATGTTTTTGCCACACAATGTGGCTGGTGGAAATTGTCGCAGATATGGCTTTAAAAACATACCTGAGACATGGTGTGTAAATGTTTAAATATGCGTTCATTTTTTCAAAATACAGCATAGGTTACGTTGTAAATGTTGGAACAATTAGTTGATTATAGTATGATTAAATTTAGGCAGGGGGTCGATCACAAAAGGCTTCTTTTGTCTGTAAACTATCACTAATTAAAGATGACTATTACTCTAATTACGAAAATGTCCAAGACGTCCAGGGTAACAGAGTAGCAAAACTTCAGAGAACACAATATAACAGCCCTCATTAATGAGACAAGTGCAACACCATGTATCCTTCTGTCAAGGACTGGTCATATTGTCTTTTTTTTTGTTTTCAATTTTCTACCAGACAATATGATGACAGAGGGGGGTCCCAGGCCACTACCACTGCCAAAGAAGCTGTTCTACTTTTTCAATTGTTTTTTCCCCTCTCGCCCTCTGCCCCTGGTGGGAAAGTATTTAGGACTTTAGGTCTGTGACAAATAAAAATGTCATCCCTGCTCAAGTCTGCCGTGATTGTTTGTGGGCAAACTGGTGCTTGGAGGTCTTGAGATGTTGCCTTACAGTGAGAGGAGATGCTGGGAATGGCTCCATCCTTGGTCAAGCCCAAGTTCTGGAACACCGCTGGCCTTTTCTTAACAATACCACTTGCTGCACAGGGGGTCCCTTCGAAACCAGAGCTCAAACAAATTCACATAGAAACACCATTGTACAGTAAAAGCCTTTTGAATACGACCACCAACTGACGCATCTCATCTCAGTTTAAGGGGGGAGGAGAGTGTCTGGAGAAAAGTGACTCAAAAACAAGTAACAATGAAAAGGAACTGTGTATGAGGAGGAAATGTGTATATTTGGAATAGTGGAAAAATACACACACACACACACAAAAAAGAAATGCCATTTTTTTTTTTTTTTTTACTAAACCAACTGCGCTTTTGGAAAATAGCAGTATACGTAAAGCATGCATCACTAGAGAGTTGATGGGAGGGGCACATTTTTGTTTTGAAATGACCAATTTTGAAATACGACGTAATATAGGAAAGTGGATTAGGCTAAAACTGTACTGTTTTCTTGCTTTGTTATGTTAAAAAAGAGCCATGTTCACACCTATGCAAAATCTTTCTGTCGGAAAATATTCACAGAGCACAAAGCATGGAGCAAAACACTTTAGAAAATAATTGTAACTTGGCATCGGATGTTCAGCTTATCAGTTAAGCATAAAAACTACAAAAAAATCATCTCACTTTTTGCAAGCATATTTATAGAGCCAAGGGCAAATGTTGTTCCACCTTTTAACCTTTTTATTTCTGACATGGGCTGTTTCTGGCATTGACCTAGTTTTGACTATCGAAAATTTCTTGATTGAGTGAGCTTTGCAATTACAACACACACCAGATTTCTTTATTTTGAAAGATTTATTTGATATTTATTTATTTTCTTATAGTTTCTTTGGTAATTAACAAGAATTTGTGCTGTGAACCTTAAATTAGTGAACAGCACAAATGAGGCAACGAATGTTCGTCAAGGTTTTTCAACAGTCAGATTGATCTTTTTTTTTTTTTCTAATGAAAGATCATAAAAACTACAATAAAATGCTATAGATTTTTAATCTACAACCCTAATTTGTATTCATTTTGGGGGTGTGTTCAATTAAAGAACAAAACCGTAAATTGCAGGTTTTGAAGTGCTCGTGTTTTCCACATTTCACATCACATTTCTTTGGCGGGTATCAGGTGTTTAGTAGTAAACCACTTTTTCAGCAGTAGTTGAAATGCTCAGTATACAACTCCCACAAAAGCTAAGCCCCTCATGCTTTGTAAAAGGTCTGCTAGTTTTGGGAAGAACTGGCCTTTGATCTGGCCTACACGACTTAGTCTAGCAAACACACAACAGCTACACTCTCTCTCTCTCTCTCTCTCTCTCTCTCTCTCTCTCTCCCTCCCTCCCTCTTTCCATCTCCCTCACTCCTTTCTTCCGTCTTTCTCAATTTGTTGCAGTATTCAGGGGTGTCAACGGACCCGAGCTGTGACTCTAAAGAAGAGACGGCGAGTGGGACATACACATCGGACGCTCTGACAATGCCGGCTCAGGTTCCTGTGAGTTTGCCATGGCGACCAGTGGGCCCTGACAGCAGCGGGGATCATGGTCTTGCAGAGGAAGGGTGTGTGTGTAGTTGAGGGGGTGTGGGGTTATTGGGGGACACACGCCAGATGCCTTGGGGAGACGCCCTTCAGCTCACCAGCTGGGAGAGGCTAAACTGCCCCTCACGTGATTGTTTTTGGACTTTAACGGATTTTAGTGTTTGTTTATGGTACACTTCGGCTATCATAAAGTCACAAACACAAAAAAAGATCATATAAAACAGACCTTAATTGGTTTTACATTGGACATTATGTGGCAGTGATATGAGTACTAGTGTACAGAAAAAAAAAGTTCTTAAGTAACCATCAAATCAAAACTGACAGTTCGTATTAATGGAATATTGGAGTGTTTACTAGAAATTAAATTAATTAATTAGTATTATAAATACTTCCTCTTACACTCTTTGGTAAAGATTAATAAACAGGGTTTTGACAGCGATGCCATAGAATAACTATTTTGGTTCCCCAAAGAACCTTTCAGCAAAATTTTCTTTAAGGAATCATTTTATTTTTTACTTAGTATAAAAACATTTTAAAAGTCCAAAGATCCTTTTTCTGCTATAAATAACTGTTTGTGGAATAGATAGTTTCCATGGACATTAAAATTTCTTCATGGAACTATAGATGCCAATTAGGAACTTTAATTTTTAGGAACAAATGGATGCCAAAGGTTCTTTTAATGGAAGCATCAATGCCAACAAAGAACTTTTGAAACAATATTTCCATCCCCCCCAGCAACCTCTGATTTACGAGATTACAAACAAAAATTATCTAATCAGTGCCCGAAGGGCGAAAACAAGTCCTGCCCCAATTCTTTTTTTTTTTCTCATTCGAGAAGCCATTTTTTTTGGATATACGTCACAAAAGGAAAGAAAAGATGCTTGCGACTCACATTTCATGCTGACTTTAAAATCAAACATTCACATTTATTAATGTTAGCCTAAACAATGTGCTAAATGACATACGTAGAATGAATAAGAAAATTGTTTACCACATTTGATAAATTCAATAGTTTTACGCTCCCAACATATAATAATTCACACTAATGAAACACATTGCCAGTGCAAACCATGTTCATTTTGTAAACTATATTTAATATAATCTGCAATGTGTTTATTTTACCTTGCAAAATTTCATTCATGGTCCTCGAAGATAAGGGCATGTCATGCAAACTGTCCATGTTAGCATATCTACCAAAATACTGCTCAGTTTGATTTTGAAGACAGCATGAAATAAAAATTTTCCCTATGTACAAATTATCGATCTTATATTGCATTTTTCCCTCATTTTTTATTTGATCTCAAAAATTAGAATGTCACAATGTAACCATGGTAATGTATGCCTGTCTTCTCAAATCATTCCTTACACTTAAACACAGCCCTTTTCCTACAACATTCTGCAAGCTCACATTCAAATCTGCCTCCAATCTAAGCCCTATTTTTGACTTGACTTGACTTGACTGTACTGTACATCACAATGCTGAAGATCTGTTGCTACTTCTGTTTCATTGTGACTTTAATATTTTATAAGCAAATGTATTTTGCATTTAGCATTGTTTTTCTGTGCCTCATGTGATCAAATTTTATGGGTCATAACCCATCATTTGAGAACCACTGATGCTCAGTTTAAACCCAACTTCTTTGTTATTGACTAGCATTAGAACAAAAAGCTAAAGATGAGATGGACTGACTGGGTAATCTCTGCAGGCAACTGTGATGTGATTACATTCTCACATTGACCTGTAGGGGTTGAGTAGTCTGTTTACACCCAAAACCTATGACAAAACTACCTCAGCTGCACCTGAACCTGACTTTTACTTAAGTACATCTGTGCTAATCTCAATGCTAAATTGCTAATCTGTTGTTTGTAATATCCGCTTCAGTTTACACCAGGATGATCAAACGCACATCTTATATTGAAACGAGGAGCTAAAATATTTTGTAATGTGTTACCATCTCTGGGACGTGAACATCTACCCGCCCCCTGCTGGAGGACTCTGGTATTGTGAGGCTGATTTTTGGCATAATCTCAGCTGGCAACTGTGAGTAGTGTGTTACCCCTCTCACAGGCGCTGCTGGGGTTCTGTCACACACAGCAAGTGCACACCATGACAAAATAACATTGGTCTCCATCGGATAAAAGAGAGCAACCAGTGGAAAAGAAGTCATAGTATTATGCTGAAATCAGTGGCAAGGCTGAGATTTAAATGTTGAAAGTGTTTGTTATTCATTCATAAGATTAACTCACTGACTTCTTCACCCATCCCTAACTACAATCCATCCATCACCTATGAGAACTTCTGATGTGTGAGAACTTTCTGATGTTGGTGATACTGCATCAGGAACTGATTGGATGATATCTAGGAGCCATCAGTTCTTGATGCACGCCCTTCAGCATCGAAAGATACACCCGTGAGTCTTTTAATTTTACAATCCAGTACATGGATGTCAGTGGACAGTAAGACAGATGATACTGGAATTGTTTTGAACAGTTTATTTAGATACTAAAGATACAGAATGTAATTACTTCTCTGCTAGTGGCAACAAACATACTATTTATATATATAATTTATATTATTATACATAATCTGTTTGTTTGAGCAGCCAGATATAGTAACATTGCTGTATTATTGCTGTGGTTATTTTTCTAACTTGTAGCACTGGTTAAACACATCATGCAATGCATTTTTCATAACTTTTTCCACTGTTTTCAATAAAGTTATAACATTTTTTTTTTTTTTCTGAATAGAATTGTTCTCTGCTCTTCATATGACACAAAACCTTTATATACCAATATACTTGAAGAGACATAGCCTACCAATGTGCTTATTTTTATACACACAATAAAGTATTCTAACACTTACAGAAACCCACACTTAAAATGTCTGAATGTCATTGCATTAGAGGATAAATATATATATTTATATTATATAATATATATTCAATCTTTAATAACTAAATGCCATTTGGTTCGATATTCTCAACGAGATGACATTCATACATTTTAAGTGTGGCCTCAATATTGTGTGGACTGTCTCAGTTTTTGCCTGAGAAATGATACCCTCTGCCGGTTAACTTAATTCACTGCAATAGTCTGAACTAAATAAGACTTTTTATAAAACAAAAAAATACAGATATATTAAACACAGAAAAAATATATTTAAAATTAGCACAAAAAAAAAAAATATTTCATATTAACAAAAAAAATAAAGGTGTACTGCTTCTCAGGGACGTGCAGAGAGTTCCTCGGGGGTAGGAGCTCAAATGTAAAAATTGTCAAAAGTTTGAATACATTACTATTTTATTTTTTTTGCAAGTCACTTATGGTTATCAAGCCTAAACTTTTTAATATACTTTAAAATACATTGCTGTTCTTTTAAACTTTTCATTTATCAATGAACCCCAAAAAGTATCACAGGTTACAAACAAACAATAAATAAAAATAAAAAATATATAAAAATAAAAATGAAGCAGCACAACTCGTTCCAACATTGATAATAAATCAGCATATTTGAATGATTTCTTAAAACGAAATGGTGTGCCATGCATAAATATAAGTGAATTGAATGCTGATTACCATTATTGCGACTTTTGGCACTGTACAGTTTTGTGGAGTGCTTTTATAGTCATTTAGCATCCATTTTCTCAGCAATGTAATTTGATTTATAAAATAAGACAAACCGCAGATCCAGATGGCTCCACAAATGTAAGCTCGTCTGTCCATGTAATTTTCAACTGATTTATGGATGAGATTGATTGATTGGTTGGTGTATTATACAACAAACTCACATACATTAATTATTTAAAAAAAAAAAATAATTAAATCGACACACTAGCTTTGATTATTGATGAAAAAGTTTAAAATGTTTAGTTTATTAGCACAACCATGCAACGCCTCAGACTGACAGATATGTTAAAATAAACAGGAATTTTCCAACTATTGAGCAATTAATTACTGTTTTGTGCACATTGTCATGTTAATTACAATTCAAATGCATTTTGTTTTATTGACCACTTTTGAATAATTTTGAAAAAGGGCAGGGGCTTGAGCCCCCAGCTCCAACCTCTGCACGTGCCTGCTGCTTATTTCTTGAGTTTAACAACTGTACAATAACAGTGAGTGCTACAAGTAGCTTGTGCTGCTGTTTATTATGTCAAATGCCATTACCACGAACCATCACATAGAGTGACTTTGCTTCACTGTGATTGAGGTCACTTTTAAAAATGTAGCATTGTTCTTCAGACATCCTCAGCTGTACATTTTAAGAGTTAAAAACACCGGCAGCTCATATGAGCTCAAAGGAAGGCACCAAAAATGTGCATAATTTGGATTCGGATGATGCATCTTCACTAACGCAATCAATTATCGATGAAGATCCAAATATTATACAGTACCTGCCGGGCGACAGTTAGAGAGGACACCTCCATCTAAAAGTGAAAGAGTAACAACACACCAGTCCAGCAAACCAGATACTTATCCAACATCAGAACAAGTGGTCAAAGACGAGCCATGCGACCAGGTAAACAAAGAAACACTGCGATGGTATATCAGCGGCTCATTCGTGTTTCTCACGAACAAATACTAATGTGTACCATTAACAATGGATAGCCTATATGGCATTTTTTGCTTCGTGATAATATATACATTTCTTTAGATTTAATTCTTTTTTTATCATGAGAATGTTTTGGCACCCATGTGTTTCCAACATACTGGAAATGGATTGTATTAATTTTGTCACGTAACTTATGTGATCAGATCAGCACATTTCTAATTATTGTTTTATTTCTGCTTCATGGCATAATGAAATTGTATTGTTGTTTTTTATCCATTAAATGAGACGACACACACTGGAACTCTCATGCTTTTTATCTACCACCTTGTTCTTGCAATGTCACATGCTTTTATGTTACTTGAATACATCCCCCCCGCCCCTTAAACAGTTTATCTAAACATTCAGTAATGCATTAATAAACATAAGCATTATTCCTTAACTATATAATTAAACATTTACTCTGATGCATTTATTTCAGTAACTATTTTAGTGCATTTTAAAGTCTCTGAATCTTGTAGGAACTTTAACCTCTCTTCCAGGTCTTGTGATGATGATAGGTTTGCTCTCAGATTATTTTTCTTGACGTGTTTGCTCCACCACAACAGGTAAGTCAGGACTCATTTCGCTTTCCAGGTTTGCATTAATGTTTGACTCATTGTCAAAGTCATCTTGATCACTTGTTGATGGAAATTCTTGCTCTTTTGTCTTTAACAGATGCCTTCTGTTTCTTCTATAAATCCTTCCATCAAGTGTTCGAAGAATGTATGACCTTGGAGAATCATGTTTCTTCAGAACTGTTGCAGGATTCCAGATTTGTCCTTGCTGTATCCTCACTTTGTCTCCTGGTGATATGTCTGGCAATTGCTTGGTGTTTTTGTCATAATAAAATTTCTGCTTTGACTGTGGTTGGGGTTTTATTGAATTTGTTTACTTCCTTTTGGAGTCAACAGCATTGTGGAAGTTGGCAATTTAGTTTTCAACCTTCTGCCCATTAGAAATTGTGCTGGTGACATTCCGATGCCATCTAGTGGAGTATTGCGATATTCCAGCAACGCATTATATGGATCTCCATTCTCACTTTGTGACTTCGTAAGCATTCTCTTGATTGTTTGAACCATTCTTTCTGCTGGTCCGCTTGACTGAGCATATCCCGGACTAGACATTTCATGCTCGAACTTCCAGTTTTCTGCAAAAGACTTGAATTATTGACTGGGATATTGTGGGACATTATCTGATATTACCACATCAGGTATGCCATGTCTTGCAAACAGTGATTTCAATGCAATGATTACACTTTTGCTTGTAGTGTCATTCAGCTTTGCAATCTCTGGAAGCTGGGAGTAATAATCTACACACAGCAAATATTCAGAACCATTGTGATGAAACAAGTCAGTACCGACCTTTGCCCATGGTCTGCTCGGCAATGCATGAGGTATTAGTGGTTCTTTTGTGTGACTATTTCGATGAGTGTTGCATATGGGACATTGTGATACCATTTTCTCTTGCTCTTTCTTTACATTTCACCAATGCACAGATGCGACTTATGAATTCTGTCCAGCATTTCACTTCTCATTTTGTTTAGAAAGATGAGTTTTACAGCTTTGAACACCAGTCCTAATGTGTAGCCGAGTTCCTCTTTAAATGTCCAATATTTCTGAAAGTCGTTGTGCATTGAACTATTTTTCTGCAGGCCATCCTTTCATGATGCCTAAATGGTGTCTGATGTAGAGGTTTTTTGAAGATGCTCTCGAGTGGCTTGTGATCACTTTCTACTTGAACGTCTCTGCCATATACATATTGGTGACAATTGCCACTGGTGACATGGAAATAATTCTGAGGTCCCAGAGCTCTAGTCAGCTGGAAGGGCTTGATCTTACAGCTCTCCTTGCAAAGCTTAAGGTTGCTGATGTTCACTGCACTACTGCTGAGGAGAAGGCAGAGGTCAGCAGACTCAAGACAGAGGTGGAAAAAGCACAAGTATCGAGGTATTAACCAGACAGCTTGCACACAATGAAAGCATGGCTTTTCTAGTGGTACTTACCCATGCAAAACTCACTAGCATGATGCTTAAATGTTTCCATGTGGTTGCTAGGGTGTTCTGGGTGGTTCCCTCCAAGTCTTCTGTGTCCCCACATCAATGTACATCTATGGGATGTTTTTGCCAGTTTTATTGTCCACCAGAAGAAAACCGTTAGCTCAATCGCTAATTTATCAGTTCTACATCTCTTCTCAACATGCTAAAGTTGTTGCTGCTGATTGGCAGTGTTTAGATTTTTGATACATCTACATTTATTTTGTTTTCAGAGAAAAGGAGGAGCGACTTATGAAGGACACTGACAGCTGTAAGGAGAACATCAACCAAATCAAGTTGACTGCTAGCTAGAGCAAATCCTCAGACATTTTTTGAAATGTGTGTGTCTTTTGAACATTTTGGACTTAGGATGATCCTTTTTCTTGTGGGAAGGTAAACATAGATACTCTCAAAGCAGAAATATCTGTTCTAGAATCCCAGCTGTCTGGTAAAGAGGTTAGTGGATCACTTTTGAATAATGTTTGCTATTTCTGATCTGATACTTTTAGCACTAAGCAGACATTCAAACTGAATAAAGGCCTATTACAATGACAATAACTATAATGGCAACTATAGTTTTAATAATCATTCTAATTGAGATTTGAGATTTTCCACATAGCTATAATGATAACGACACAGAGGAATACTATAATTGGAAACACTTATAGAGCATTATCATCCAACTAATGAACAATAAAACATCGACAGCTAATCAAAATTCACCTGACTTTAAATATAGCTAATATAGTTATATAGTTATCGTTCATGGTGTGAACAGGCCTTTAATCTGTACTTATACATTATTAATGAAATTTGCTTTTGACTCATGTAGGAGGCACCACAGTCAGCTAAACCACATCAAAAAGTCCACAGAGGCACCAAACACTCTACTGCCCCTAAACCCCCTTCAGACCCCAAACTTCTTGCCTCTCCTTCTGCTCTAAAACCCTACAAACCTACTGCTGCTCCTCCTGTTCCAAAACCCTCCAGACCTCCTTCCTCTCCTCCTGCCCCAAACCCCTCCAAACCTACCGCTGCTCCTCCTGCTCCAAAACCTTCAAACCTACTGCTGCAACTCCTGCTCCAAAACCCTCCAAACCTACTGCCACCCTAAAAGCCCAGACTGCCTCAAAACCCTCCAAACCCACCACTGCCCCAGAAGCCCTGGGGAGTGAAATCCTACCCCTCCTCACAAAAACAAACCAAACCTTCCTCTCCTCCTGCTCCAAAACCCTCCAAACCTCCTGCCACTCCTCCTGCATCAAAACCCTCCAAACCTCCCTCTCCTCCTGCTCCAAAACCCTCCAAACCTGTTACTGCTCATTCTGCTCCAAAAAGCTCTAAACCTACTGCCACTCCTCCTGCTCCAAAACCCTCCAAACCTCCCACTCCTCCTGCTCCAAAACCATCCAAACCTGTTACTGCTCATTCTGCTCCAAAAAGCCATAAACATACTAACGCAAATCCCCATCCAAAACAAACCAAAACCTACTGCCACCCATTTGGACATGAATAAACTTTTTTTTTTTGTATTGGCTTATTCAGAACATCTGAGAGTTGTCATATTACATGAAACTCTCACAGATAAATGTCCATTCTGTTCAAACCACCAGTGTCTAATTGGCAAACAAGGTCCTACTGGAAAATCCATCTTAGGGTGATAGCTGTGTTTAGGAACATGCTGATTTCTAGCTGGTTCAAGCTGGTAGATCAACTTGGGACAGCAAAAAACAGCTGGTCATACAAGTTCAGAGAGTTCATGCTGGTTTTTGGGGCACAGATGATTAAACTGGATTTTCCAGCAGGGGCCTGCTTTTGTTTACAAACTCTTGGTTTAGCTATGTGGACTTCAGACATAATACCTTTTCAGCCCAAATAAGAAATGTTAACATTTTAATTAACAATGTTTTTTATCTTTTCTTTTGCAAAAGCATGTTGTGGGTGACTGCAAGGACATTGCTATACAATTGCTAAAGTGTTCTTGTTGGCTGATAGCATTTTAATTTTTGGTTGTTAGGGTGTTCTAGGTTGTTTTGAGGGTGTTGCTATAGTGTTCTGGCTGGTCGCCATTTGCCAGTGCATTGCTATGCAAGTAATTACATGTTTTGAGTGGGTGGTGGTTAGCGTATTGCTATTTGGTTGCTACTGTATTCTGTGTGGTTTCTTGGACCTTGCTAGATGGATGCTAGTGTATTTCTTAGTGGTTTCTGGGCTAGTTTCTATGGTGTGGCTAGGCTGTTCTGGGTGGTTTTCAGTGCATTCTTGTGCAATTAAAAATATATTCTGGTGGTTGTTAGCACGTTGCTTTTTGGTTGCTACTGGATTTTGAATGGTTTCTTGAAACTGGGTAGGTGATTGCGTTCTCTGTGGTTTGTTAGTGCTTGATAGTGTTACAGCTGGTTTCTAGGGTTTACTAAGGTGTTTTGTGTGGTTATCAGGTCATTGCTAATATATCTTATTGATTAGTTGTTCTGAGTAGTTGTTAGCACAGTGCTAATTTCATTCTTGTGGTTGCTTACCTCTCAAGTCCTTAAATGTATATCGATGTCAGTGTCCGAAATCACTCACTCATTCATTACTCCTACATTACTTCACTAATATAGTCCACTTAAAGAAGCAAATTCATTCAGCGTAATGCTCATGGGTAATCTAAAATAGCCGTTAAGTCTACATCAGTTGTACACTTGATATTGCTCTGCATTATAGGATTGAACAATTTCTACTTTATGGTCACCTTTCTTGTAAAATTCTTGTAAAAGTCTGTTTATTAGCATGTTATGAGACTGCTTTTATATGGTTTGAGCCCCATTGGTTTGTACTTTTCTGAGTCACTCTTCTAAAGTTAGTTTTAAATGAATGTTGTTGGAGATAATTTAACACTGTTTATTTTGTGGTGATTTTTTTTTAACCTCTACAAACCTCTTTTAATAATATAATATATACATACACAGGAACGGTTGGAACATAAGTCTGTAAAGGAAACATATTAACGCTTTGCTGACTCAATCAGAGTCACCCATTTTTGTTGGCTTGGAAACGGTGGATGAGAGACCATGAGAGAGTCCAAATGTGGTTAACATATCATATAGCAGGGAACAACTTCCCTCGGGCTTACATCAACAGATTTCTGCTGGATCAAAACCTGGTGTTGAAGCCAGGTACACTTTCAAAATAGTAGATTTTGGAAATTTTGTTTAAGATTTCTCAATGCTAATGCCTTCCAGACCCTAACTGGTTTCAGACTGTATTTTAGCGTTTCAAGTTTGTATTCCATTAGTTTGTACCTAAATGAAATTTTGCAAACCACTTTCATAACACTTTTGATTGATTAAACATTTGAATCAATCTTTTTTTTTTTTTTCACATAAACATATTATATTGCTTCAGAAGATTTTGAATATTGTTCACTGGTAATGTTTACTTTAGAGGTATGTTTCACCCAAAAATGACTTAGCTCAGGCCATCCAAGATGTAGCCGAGTTTATTTCTTGATTAGAAATATTTGGAGAAATGTAGCATTACATTGCTTGCTCACCAGTGGATCCTATGGTTGCCATCAGAACAAGAGTCAAAACAACTGATTAAAACACAATAATCCAAAAGTAATCGACACGACTCCAGTCCATCAATTAACGTCTTATGAGGTGAAAAGCTGCATTTTTGTGATAAAGAATCGTCCATCATTATGACGTTTTTTAGCTTCAAATAGTTGATTCCGACTAAAATACAAGTCCACAATCCATAATATTGCTTGCTCTATTGATAAAGTCATTTTGCCTGAATAAGGAGAGAAATGTGTACAGATTAAGCACCATTTACAAGCGAAAAAAGTCTTAACAGTTCTGAACAAACAGGGGATAGACCTTTTCACCAGAGGAAATGTTACTATGGACTCGTACTTATTCAAGAAATAACAAACAGATCTAAAAAAAAATTCCTATGTGATGGATTTGTTTCTTAAAAACATGCAGCTTTTCACTTCACAAGACATTAACTGATGCACCAATTCACTGCATTAAACCCATTTTTGAGCAAGTGATGTAATGCTAAAGTTCTGCAAATCTGTTCTGATCTACATCTTGGATGGCCTGATGGTGAGTACATTTTCAGCAAATTTAAATTTTTAGGTAAACTGTTCCTTTAATGGTGCTTTTAGTCATTTTTGGCTTGACACCACAAGGTCACCATTCACTTTCATTAAAAGGTAAAGAGCAGCGTGATCTTTCTGCTAAATATGTCCTTTTGTTTTCTACGGAAGTCATACAGGTTTGGAACGACAAAAGAGTCAGTAAACAATGACAGAATTAATTTTTTTTGCATGTACTGCACCTTTAAGAGGTTAGAATGTGAAATCACACTTCATCTGCTCCTTACAGACATACATTGGGCAGTCTTTGCATGATAGACCAAGAAAGGATTCTTAAATATTTAAGTGATTGATGCCTGCAAAAGCTTCCCAGCTGTACCAACAAGCGGTTTCCTGTGTCCAGACTCATCAAAGGCCTAATAGAGAGACGGGACAGTGGAAACACACATAACCTACATGGTGTAGTCTTTGCAAGGTATCCTTCTGGCCAACGTCTCAATCAAAAGACAACTCTAATGTGACTCGGGCGACCTCAAGGTTGAGATTGGAAAGATTTTGTTCTCTTTGCTTTCACGAGCGCAGCCATCTGCTATTCACTCTCTGATTTCATCAATGGAAAACTGAGACAGACACGGCTAAAAGGTGAATTCCCGGTCTTTGCACGTCAATCTGGGGTCAAAAGCTCCCATAAATCAACCATATGAAAATTCACCCCTTGTCCATCAGGATATGGAATTTACACTCCTGCAAAAAATGTCATATAATTGTTGTCATTATTAACTATATTTTTGTCAGTATGGCGTTAAGTAAATTTAATAAATAAAATCGCATTATATATAAAATTTAGTGTAATTTATATAACTATAGTAACTATATAATTTTAATATTTATTCACAATTTTTATGTGATATTTCTGTATGTAATGAAAATTTTAAAGGAACATTGGTCACACTTTATTTTAAGGTCCAATTCTTGCTATTAATTAATTATTAATTATGTATTTTGCCTCAGTAAACTCCTAATTACTGCTTAGTAGGGCAAATGTTAAGTTTAGGTATTGGGTAGGATTAAGGATGTAGAATATGGACATGCAGAATATGTGCTTTATAATTATAAATAGCTAATACGGTAGTAATATGTATGCTAATAATCAACTAGTTAATAGTGAAAATTGGTCCCTATACTAAAGTGTAACCGGATCATGTGACTGAAGTAATGGCTGCAGAAAAATCTCTTACAGACCCTGTACAGAATGGTAATTATGTATATTTCTTTTTTAATATCCAAGTTAAAAATTCATCTAAGAGTGGTGTTTCTGTTTTATATTGGTGTATTGCTAGATCAAAGCTTTTTTTTGCATATCCACATTTTTTTGTTTGTTTTTAGTCCAATTTAAATGTTGCAAAGAGCTATGAGAAACATAGGATTTGCTCTTGATTTTTGCCTTGTTCATTACTTGGACTGGTGGGTTTCACATTATCCTTGTACCGAACCTGAGAAATATCTGTCCAAACAAGTACATTCTTGAAACATGGCCATTATTGGACTTAGTGAGCTGAAGGACCTTGTATTTGCTTTTTATTCGTGTAATTTTAGCTCACTTGTCAGTTGAACCTGGAACATATTTAGTTCATTGACAGACAGAAATAAATGGAGGAATCGTGTGATTGGCACCAACCACGTTCTTTCATATCTTTAACGGTCTGTTTTGGTATGCAATAGTACTTCATTTATAAGGCCGAGCTAGTTCAGTGTGCTCTTAGCATGCTAGGACCTCATGAAAGCCTATTATTATGATGATAAATGCATTGAGCTAGAGATTAGCTTCTGTTTTCATAGTATTAGCGGTGAGTCCTCAGACAAGGTCAGTGCATTGTATGCCCCCAGAAAACCAGTTGTTGTCCTGTCCAGCGGATACCACCAATCTCATTTAAAATCCATTGCGCCATTAAAACTAACTCCTTTATTATGGAGGCGACTAGCTCAGGGTCGGGCCTTGACAATCAGCCATGGCCTGTGATTTACTTCCAACCCAAACCTTTGTTTTGGCTAGCAAGACAGATAGGTGCTTGTATTAGAACAACCCCAACTTTGATCTCTCTCACACACTGATCCTTTAATTGTAGTCATTGCTCTCAAGGATTACAAATTCACATGTTAGTTATCCAAACCTCACTGGAACGCTCTTAGTGCATTTCCCATTACAGCCACTAGAGGTCAGTGTGGTGTACCTGTGTAAACTTTTGATAATTCAGCCATGGTTTAGCTTGGTAGCATTGCCCTGTTAGCAACATTTTTGGGAAGTAACATATCTCTGTTCTTATGTTATATTACAGTAGACATTTTACAATTGTTTTGGATGTGCATATTTTCCATCTCTTCCATTTTACCAGTGTGCCATTTTTTTCTAGAGACCTTTTAAAATGTGAAATAGACCTATTTTTCCCTGTCTACTGCCTAAAGTTCAGTGTAGTGATGGGTTTTGGACTGTGGCTGAATTAATAATAGCATATATATATGCACTTTCTAGAAAGTGACTAAAGGGAACTACAGAGGTTGACATTTGTTGCTACAGAAGATATTAAATGTCTAAACTCAAACTTTCTAATTTGTAGATTTTAAGTAAAGATTGTAAAGAGTTGTGGAAAGATGACGTTGAAGTACCGTGTTGTAGTTTATTAACCTAATTTTAGCTTTTTACCTCTGCCAATTGTATTTAGGCTTCGAAATTAGGCCTAAAAATGTGTTAATTTAATATCTTAATAAAGAAAATGTCCAATCATAAACTTTTGTTGGTCACAGAGCTTATTTTCTGCTATAATTAAAAATAAAGTGAAAATTTATTTTTGGCTTTTTGTTGAGGGAGCCAGGGGGATTCTCGTTTGGCCTACAAAAAAACATCAGAACTGAGCATTCATTGTGTGTTTTAAATCATCCAACGTAAATCTTTTGAATCTTTCCACTAAAAAGATTTGTTCAGATTCATTCAGAGATTTCTGCAGATTACATTGTTATACCAGTAGGGGGCGACAACATTGACTTTTTTTTATGTGTTATGGGTGAGTCACTGAATCATTCTCATCTAGTTTGAACAAAATTGATTGAACCAAGTCTAAAAGTTGTACAAGTCTACTAAGCATGACAACAAAGCAGAATTATAATTTCCCCCTCCTTTTTTGAGTTTGCTTTTTTACTTTTCTTCACAGCATATCCTTGATTTGTTCACTTAAAAGATATGTTCAGATCAGTGCCATCATTAAAGATGGCAAATGTGCGTTCACCCTGTTGATCTGCAATGCCCTAGCAGAGGCAGTAACTTTATCCCAGTCATACCACTGCAAAAGCCTGCCAGTCTCTCCATATAATGTTTGTTGGTTTGGTTTGGAGACAATCTATGGTCATCTCCCAAAGCCAAGAAAAATCTCATGAAAGTGTAATAGAGGGATGGAGGGGCTTAACTTCAGAATGTGGCAGCAGTCGCGTGAAGTCTGGCCTGGCGGCGTGAAGCATGCATAGCTGGTTCTATGAGTAAGCGAAGTGTAAAACCAGCCATGCAGATGGACCTGCCAGCCCTGATACAATCCCAAAAATGAAAGCCCTAGTTTTGAGAGGCTGTCTGACAGCATTATTTGATGGTCTTCTAAAGTCTCCCCCAAAATCTAAGCAATATTGCAGTGGAATGGACAAAAAATTTAGACTTAATTTGGTACTTAATCTCTAAATTTGTATCATGAAAGTGGTTCATACAACTTTAGCACTATATTCTAAGACTTCTGAAGTCATATAATAGATTTGAGGGAGAAACAGAGTGAAATTTAAGTCATGATTCATGGATTCTCCTCCAGCTGTGACTGGATCAATGAGGTAATGAGTTGAACCATGCAATCTTAGAGCGATAATTCACCTAAAAATTTAAATTTTCATAATTTACGCACACTTAAGTTGTTCCAAACCTGTATGAGTTTCTTTCTTCTGTTGAATACAAAAGAGGATATTTAAAAAAATGTTGGAAACCAAACAGTTGCTGGTGGCCATTGACTTCCATAGTATTTCCATACTATATAGAATATATATAAAACCTTTTGGATGTTTTCATGAAGACTTTGTATTTGTCATTTTACAGTAAAAACAAGTTATTGTGCAGGTCTTAAACAATGGCAAGATATGACTGTTATAATACATTACAAGTATAGGAAATATAATTCATTGCATCTTTAATGGATGCAATATTATAGCCATATGATAGCTGAGGGTAAACCGAAAGAAGGAGTTGAAATGATACAAAAGTGAGTAAATGATGATAAATGATGATCATTTACTCACCTTTGTATCATTTCAACTCTTTCTTTCGGTTGACCCTCAGCTATCAAATGGCTTCAGAAAACTTAAATGGATCACTTTTATTGTGCTTTTTTGTTGGAAAAGAGCAGCACACACATTTCCCCAAACATCTTATTGCGGGTTTTACTAACAAAAAGAAAATAATGCAGAATTGGAACAACCTGAGGGTGAGTAAATGATGACAACACTGCCTTTTTGAGTGAATTATCCGTTTAAATTGTAAGTAAATCATGTTCATCTATGCTTGTGAATTTGCTTGCATATAAGGCCTAAAAGTGAGGCAGCAGGAAAGGCCTGAAGTCATTTGTTTTACTACGCCTTGAGGAATGCTTTCAGGAAGATGGTTTGGTGATGGTTTCAGGAGGAAGGGGGAAACAGGAGTGTTGAACGAAGTCTCAAATGAGCACTGGCAACAATATGTAAGGAAGGCAGAAGAATAAAGCACATGAGACTAAACATTTGGACAGCGTCTAAGTACACATTCTGTTCAGCGAAGGAAGAGGGTGACGGGGTGTCACTGGTCCAGCTGAGGAACTCAGAGACCCTGCATTCTTCAGATCCTCTGCCTGAAAATTCATGAGGTACATTTTATTGTTTTATGGATTATTTGCTATTATCAGCTATTCCAGAAAAATGTATTGTAACATACCAGGCCCTAAAACCTGGTATCAGACTAAACATTTGAACACTTGGCCTTTTAGAGGTACACAAAGCAGTTTGTATTAAACATTGTTCCTTAGTGGCTATTGGATCATGAACACTCAATAAGCATCATCTGCAAGCCCTGCAGTCTTAGTCACCCTAATATCAAGTGTAAACTAAGAACTTGATTACAATAGCTGTGGTTGTGTCCTTTTGGATGATGTTGCACTGGTGGTTGCACTTGAGGTGAGCTCCCATGAAGCACTGGGTTTTGGATGTCTAAAGACCCAGTAGTTCTCCTTTTTACATTTAACTATTTTAACTAGAACCACTAGCTTATTAGGTAATTAAGGTGCACTTAGTAAGTTTTAGCTTATGCTTAGCTGGCTTTTGTTCATACAAGTAGGACCCATGGCTTTGGACATTATACTGACATCTATCGGCCTGGATGTATGAAGTTTGTTCACCAGTTACTGCCGTTCACACTGAATCTATTTCTCTCTTAAAAAAAAAAATATAAAATGATATTATACAGAGCCAAGAATATAATATATTATAATCAGTATATATATATATAATGTCATAGACTGCTGTCCACTACAATGTAATACAATATAATGAATATTTGATGATTGAATTATTAGAAAATAATCCACACCAGTTGATGATGTGAAGCGGCCACCTCAGGTGTGCATTATTTTCTAATAATTCAATGGACCTGAGTCAATTATTCTGCTTATACTATGGTAACCACACCTAAAGATTTGGAACCTTGATTGGGGTGGCCCTGAATAGTAATCTGACCAAGTAATCTCTAGAAAACTCTATAGCACCACCACCAGTTCAAAAATTCACTTTTCTCTCGATTGAATACTTTGTCTTGGAATTTTAGTGGTTGCCATTTTAAAATGTACTGTATTTCATATTGTATTTGTTTTTTACTGTATTTGTATTTTTCACTACTCCCCCTTCAAATTTCATCTGATTTTTACCAAAATTCACTCACTAGACCAAAGCCACATAAAATTGAAGACAAATTTTTGATTTGAATCTTTGTTCAAACGTTATGAGGTGAGGTTGACAATGTTGACCCGAAACTTGATGAGAGGTTGTATCTTGGTAATACTTTGATCTAATGAAACAAAATTATGTATACTTCATTAAAGGGGTCATATGATGCGATTTCAAGTTTTCCTTTCTCTGTGGAGTGTTACAAGCTAGAAGATCTATAGTTGCAAAGACTAAAGTCTCAATCCCAAAGAGATATTCTTTATAAAAGTTAAGACTCATCCACGCCCTCCTAAAATGCCTCGTTTAAATATGCCCCCACATGTCTACGTCACAATGTGGGAAGATTTGCATAATGCTGCCCCAAATGTTTACGCAACGAAAGAAGGCGTAACCTTTGATTCTCGCTAGGGGTGCTCCGATTGATTGGCGGTCTCTAAAAAGGCCAATTTCAAAAAGAGGTTTGAGAGGTTTGGCATGACATGCAGCGGCACCGTCGCAGTCTCTGTCTGGCACAAGTGCAATAATTCTAATGCTATATTTCTTCATTCAGTAACTTACAAAGTAATTTGAAAACCTTGTGTGAGAAGTACCTTCACAAACAGCGGGAGTGAATCACCTCTCTCTTCCCGCGCGCTCTCTTTCTTTCTCTCTCAAAATATGCAAATGGATTCAAATCACCACACATTGCGTCTGTCGATGCAGTGTCACATCGTCACTAAAGTTTATAAATTGCATTACTTTTTAATTCTTGCCGGTGTTTAACCATTCAGTGCTTGCGCGCTCTCCTGGAGACCGTGCGCTAATTCACACTCGCAGCGTGCACGCCAGGTTCACATTACTCCGTTTGCAGTACGTATGTGGTGCGTATTGTTTTCTGCACTCATGTTAACGGATTGTTAATGGAAAGCGTTCACACTGCACACACGGTTGAGGTCCGGCAGCGCATCTGCAGTAGTGTAGAGATCGTTTCCGCACCGAGTCTATTGCTGTGCTGCAAGCACTGAATTAAGATAACAGCGCATTGTTTTCAGTAAATATGAACATGGATTGACACAAAAATGTAGTAATTAAACCATACATGCATATTATTAAAGTCTACTGTGTTTCACAGTCAACACATATGGCTTTTTGGACTAGGTTTAAAGGGAAAGAGCACTTTTAGATAAACAAGGCCATAAGATGGTACTCGTGGAGGAAGAAAAACAAAGTTCTTTATGAACGGCAGGATTGCTTGTAATAAATATTTAAAAAAAGGAAAGGCAGTAGAGCTGACTATTTCTGTCAATGCTAAGTCTGTGATAACGTAAGAAAAGTAGTTTAAATGTTTATTGTTTAACATAGTGTAAATGTGCCACTTGCTTTAGCAAATTAATATATAAATCTAGAAGTAAATGCAAAAGTAAAAGCATTGAATAATGTGTTGCTTACATTTATTGTGTTTAAACTTGTCTGTTAAAGATTGTATTACTGTACTGTGTAAAAAAAAATAAAATAAAAATTGCAATGCTGAAAAAGCATTTTCAGTGACAATGTTTGGATTTGAAATCAAAATAATGGATAAATGTTGTGTTTGTGCCTTTGTGGTAAACAGCCACGGATCAGTAGCTGACTCTTCTGTGAAAGCACAGTCTGTGCTGCTTCCCCTCTCACAAGAGTCACCTAAGAGGGGAATTGCCCCCATTTTCAAAAATGAAATTCAGGTCCTGAATCAATTTCTAAAAATCCTGATTGGAGTATCACTATATATAGTTATAAATGATAAAAAGAAGGCTTTAAAAAGATCGATATCGGTGATCGGTATCTGCAGATACTGCTTTCTGTGATCTGCCTCAAAAATTGTGATCGGAGCACCCCTAATTCTCGCGCTGTTGCCACCGGCGCCATGTCACGGAGACGCTGTTTCATTGTGAAAGCTAAAATACCTTGTTTGGCCTTCCAAAAGAGGACACAACTAGAAATCTGTGGTTAAGTTGTAATTACAACACTTTTCCAGAACAGTTCAAACCAAATATTCAGATGTGTGCTGCACATTTTATGTTCAAATGTGAGTTTTGAGCAGTGTAGTTTAATGGTTCTCAATTCCATCTGACCCACAGTCTGTAAGTACGTTTACATACTTAAAGGGTTTGCCACTGATGATTCAAATGTGAGTTTTGAGCAGTGTAGTTTAATGGTTCTCAATTCCAGTCCTCGAACCCCACTGTGATGTCATATTTGTCCGTGTGTGAAGACATTGTGCAGCGCAAATCCATGAATTAATGTTCCGAAGTGAAGTAAACTTCAAAAAACAGATTTCCCCTGCTCAGGGAGTAGGGAGCAATGAACACTGTGTAGGGACCATGTCAATGGGAACACAGTTCATGTACGGAGCTCACTTCTAACGAGCTGTTTATCTGAATCAGGTGTGTTAACAAAGAGAGACATACAAAATATGCAGAGCTGAGGGGCGCAAGGACTGGAATTGAGAACTGCGGGGGTAGATTAGCGCTTGTCGTTTGTCTTTTCTCCGATCACAAATGCAGACATGGTTTTGGTGAGATGCAACACAACGTGTAAAAACAAAGTATAAGTCATTATAATCCGTAATTATGTCCCCACTGGATGCAACAGATGGCTCGTTTGTAATGGGTTTTATTGTTTTTGTCTGGTCGGGCCGGTGTTCTGACTGGGACACACATCACAGTATGGCAAGGGGCATAACATTTCCGTCACATGCTTGAGGCATTTGGCCAATCACAACGCACTGGATAGCTGGCATATCAGAGCACACCTCGCTTTTCAGAGCGATGAGCTTTGTAAAAAACAATGCGTTTCAGAAAGGAGGGGCGTAGTGGAGAAACAATAATGTACAGCAACATCATATGACCCTTTTAACACCATAATCTGAGGGTACCTGCCAAATTTAGGAAAAGTGCCATCTACTCGGCCAACTGCATAACAATATATGATAACGTTTAATAACTAACATGATGTTAATTTTGTGGTTCAACATATTTTTAATGATGCTTCTTCAAAGTGATCTCCATTTCTTTGTGTACACTTAAAAGAATACAGATTCTTTATTGGCACTGATAGTTCCATGAAGAGCCTTTAACATCCATAGAATATTTCAGTTCCACAAAAGTTTCTTTACAGTGGAAAAAGGCTCTTCAGATTTTAAAATGTTCTTCACATCAAGAATAAAACAGTTATTTTAAGAACTGTTCTCTGAATGGTTCTTTAGCGAACCCAAAATGGTTCATCGATGCAAAAACCCTTTTGGAACCTTTAAAACAAAAAATGTCTGACTGCTCCTTTAAGAAAAATGCATTTGGCAAAATTGTCATTTAAACAATGCAAATCTTTTAACTTTTATAAACAGAGTGGCAAATCCAAATAAATGTCTGTGTGAAAATAACATGGAATCGGTTTGTCACACTGACAGTTAAACACTATCACCATGGCATGAATGAATCCATATTCACTCTCTGGAGCGGGCTGAGAATTTGTGTAGGGAAAACGGATGATGTTAGCTTCTGCCTAGGAAGCTCTACGACACCCTAGGGACTCATCTTCCATCATCGGGAGCCTTCCCCATCCCAGACAAGCTTTGATTATCATAAATCTCCCAGCCTGCAGTGTAGCGCTCCTGCCAGGGTTGACAGATAGTAGGGAGCCGCATGGTGTGTACACTGGCACTATATGAGTATTTGTCCAGTATGTGTTTGGAATATTTGTGGAGCTGTCTGAGAAGCTCATGGCCTCAGTATTCAAAAATAAACCATCGTCAGAAAGCATTTTAGCAAGCTGATAGGGGCGAGGGAATATTTGCATCTGTGACAGACTACGACATGTCTGGAAAGCCCACCAAAGTCTATCCAGAATACTTTCAAGTCTGCTGACTGATGCGGCTGGAGGTTTGATTTGTCCAGATTGTGACCCTCTATGTTCCAGCTGTCCAAAATTTGAGCCTTAACCATGCAGAACCATTCGGCTTCTATTGGAAACTTGATGTAATTCCTCGTTTGATATGTTTGGCTGATTAAAATAAAATAATAAAAATAAAACAGTGTTTACATTGTTCACAGCTTGATTGAAAGAGCGACCATTAATCATTTCGGAATAATCAGAACGTTACTTTGTTCCACAAAGTCTTAAAGGGAACTCAAAAATAAAAAGCCTTGTCTGTGTGTGTCTGCTTTTGCTTACAGTGTGTGTGATCTCATGCTCAAGGTTGTCTGAGAGAAACACACACTGTCCCGTTCACACTGCCAGAATAAATATGTTACATTGAAAAAACGTGAAGGAAAAAACCCAATTCTTCACATGCTTTGGATACTGTCTGATTCTAAAGCATTTCCTCCTGGAGACCACAGAAGACACTCTCTTAAAATCATATTGTTGCTGTATGACAACTGTTACGCCATTATATACCAAATATCATGTAAATTATATTTAAAGGGGTCTTATGATGCAATTTCAAGTTTTCCTTTCTCTTTGGAGTGTTACAAGCTGTCCGTGCATAGATAAGATCCCTACAATTGCAAAGACTATAAAAGTTAAGACTCATCCATGGCCTCCTAAAATGCTTTGTTTTAACACACCCCCACATGTCTACGTCATTGTGTGGGAAGATTTGCATAACGCCACCCAAATGCTCACGCAAAGAAAGAAGGTGTAACTTTGATTCTTGCTGTAGTATTGTTGCCACCGCTGCCATGTCGTTGAGAAGCTGTGTTTCGTTGTGAAAGCAAAACTGCTTTGTTTGGCCTTCCAAAAGACTATACTATATAACTAGAAATCAGTGGTTAAGTTGTATTTACAACACTGTTCCAGAACAGTTCAATCCTAATATTCACATGTGTGCACTGCATTTTATGGAGGACTGTTTCCTGAACCTGGGAAAGGAGCCTACAATGCCGTTTACATACAAAGGCTTTTATAAATTGGGGCAATTCAAACTTTGCAAGGACAGTTTGGTGCTTCTGACCCTGTAAGTACATTTTCATATTTAAAGAATTTGCCACTGATGATTCAAACGCGAGTTTTGAGCAGTGTAGAGTAGCGCTTGTTGTTTGTTCTTTCTCCGATCACAAATGCAGACATGGTTTATGTTTGCGCAATATGCAACCCAACGCGTAAAAATTTAGTATAAATCATTATAATCCGTAATTATGTTCCCACTGGATGCAACAAATGCATTGTTTGTAAAGGGTTTAACTGTTTTTGTCTCATTGTGCCAGGACACATCTTCACAATATGGTTAGATTGATTGCTTAGAAAACTACCAGTGCACCTCTCCTCAACAGCCCACAGCTTCTGACCCTTACCAAAAAGTAGTATACTTCAAGTTTATTTTATTAAGTATACTTAAGTAAAGTTCAAGTATATTTTGACTTTTTGTAAGTATAAGTCAAGTATACTTAATTGTCATTATATGTATATATCTTAGAAGTACATAAAGCCCATTTCTGAGAAGTACATAAAAAGTAACCTAAAAGTATACTTTCCTATTTTTTAGTTTAAAATAAGTATACTAATAGCACACTTGAATAAACTTCTTTTTCGTAAGGGGAGGCATCTTTCATGTTTTGGGACGCAAACAGTCCCATCAAAGTGTGTGTGTATGTGTGTGTGTGAGTTCATGTCTTGCTTCAGCGATCACTTTTCTCCAGCCATCTCTCTGTTTCTCTCCTACATAAATGCACTCATACTTTCTCGGCCACAAAATGAGCATTAGTGTTTTAATTTCCATATTTTGTGTAAATGCACATCATCAAACTGAAACTGAGACCAGTCGTATTTTTTCAGATGGAGTCGGGCAGTGATACCGAACTGACAGCACTTGACAGGGCAGGAGTTCAGAACTCGGCAATATGACAGGACTTTGGTTCGGTATCAAAGCAACATCTGTTAGGACCATTAAACACTTGCATTTACTGAAAAGGCTACTTAACAGAGGTTTACAAACTGACGTGTATAAAAACACGCATTCCAGTCCAGCGTCAGTATCTGTCCAATTCAAACAGAGCTTGTTTGCGTAATCGATACAAGTGGAATAATTTCACAGAGTTTTTATTAGTCAGCTGCGACAGCATGCGGTCGGTTGGGTTTTTGCGGAGGAAATGTTAGGCCTGTGTTTATGTTTGAAATTGTCTGCGAATGTCGTGAGAATAGTGGTTCGTAAACACGCAGAACCTGAATACTCAAAAGAAATAAATGTTTCCCATCTCAGCATTATTCAGATGAAGTAAGAAAATACTTATCATTCTCTGTGAAGTCATTGCCAGTTGAAATTCACCATCAATTTGAGCATAACCTCATGTTAAAAGTCCTAGCCTTCACTAAACTACTTTAAACAGCCAGTTCCTGTGATTATGAGCCAATGAGCTGAGTCAAAGCCAATGAGAATGTAATGGAGTGCTTATATTCCAGAAAATTCAGTGTTTTGGGTGATTGCTAAGGTGTTGTTAGATGGTCAAAAGAACCCATTCTCAAATCTCTATGATACTTTTCTCTAATAAAAGTCTCTTTTTTATTCTCCTGCACTACGTTCATCATCCAGATGCAGTTTGTTTTTATTTCCACCCACGATACATTCTTTTCGCAAAGGAGATGTGTTAAAAAGCATGCATCGCAGAGGTTTACAGGTCTGTGGCGTCATAGATATTTTGACCTTTGATATTGTAGGTTTGGTTCATTTGGGCTGTTGAAAGTTTCCAGATGGCTTGATGTTTTAGGTGTGCTTACAGGGTCATTTGCAAGCTAAAGGCTGATTAAAGAGCTGCGGCTGTAACTCATGTTCAGCACTGGAAAATGCCATCCCACCTAATGGCTTATTGATGAGGTAAGGCTTAAGTTACTTAAAAGTGAAGTTTTGAATTTCTGTGCCTCTAGCACCAGCAATATACTAAATAAAATATTTAAATACTAATAACAAAATAAAACATAATATAATATAAAATAACAAAAAACAAAATAAAATAAAATATAACATAACATAACATAACATGAAAATACATAATATAATATAATATAATATACGATTCAAAATTTTGGGGGTTGTGAATTTTGTTTTTATCTCTAACAAAAAGTCTATTAAAAAAAAGCCGATAAAAACTGTGGAATACATGCATTATTTCTTGTTAGTTAAATATTTTAAATAGTTGATTATTAATAATTACTTTTTTTTTCTTTTCATTTAAAAGTACTACTTTCTACTTTAACATGTTAAAATGTCTGCTGATTTGGTCTCAAGAAATATTTCTTATCATCATTGTTGAAAAAATTGTGCTACTTAATATTTTTGTGAAGCCATTGATACTTTTTAGTTGTGTGTGTGTGTGTGTGTGTACTTTTAAAATACAAAAAGTAAAGTAAAATGTAATTGAATGCATTCTTGCTCAATATGTGCTAATTAAAAAAAAAAAAAATCTTATCCACCCAAAATGTTTAAATAATATAATATAATCTGAAAACATTGTGCTGTTTAATATTTTGGTCCAAACTGTAATAATTTCTTTAGGATTCTTTGACGAATATAAAGTAATAATAAATAATAATAATAATAATAATAATTAATTAATAAATAAATAAATAAATAAATACAACAACTCTGCTTATTCAGGACATCCCTTTATGAAATCAAATGTAATATAAGAAGAAAAAAGAAAAACAACAACAACAACAACAACTCTGCTTATTCAGGACATCCCTTGTCCTCTTATTACTGCAAATTTAAATCTTTTCTGTGAGGATTTTGGCTGAAGCACTTGTATTTCAGAACCTGTTGTATTCAGAAATGTTGTGGCAGTGTTTGTTCATTACTATAGACACACGCTTGGGAGAAAACAATAGAACTGGAAATTCTTCCCACTTTAAAAGAAACTGTGTGTACGAATCTGTTGGTCAAAATGATTTTAGGACATTTGGCCAGACAGCCACAAAAATGACCAGACCGTGACTCAGAAACTGTTGACCTCATGGGGTTCTGGAGCAAACACCTCCAAATATTAATTTGATTTAAACAAACAAGAGGCTCCAGTCAAAATAACCACACGCCACCGCAGCTTCCAGACCACAGGGAAATAAGATACTAGCTACATGTGCTAGCCAAACAAATAAGAGCCATTTAATAGAGATGTCCTGACGGATACCATGGTAGTCTGGCATAAATACTGTAATTATCACTTGAAGCCGGTGTTCCCATGAGTTTTGGCATGAATAATTTCCTAAGCACACAAATCAGAGGAACTAAAGTATTGCTCAAGTGTGTTGTTAACGCAGTTCTCTAAAGTAAAAATTTAGCTTGCATCATTCCCAGCTTGTATTTTACGCTTATAATTTATATAAATTAGGTGTCATATTATATTAATTATGAATGAATGAATAAATAATATCAAATCAGTATAACTGGATTTTCTCAATACTTCATGGGTGTCTAACTACAGGCCTGCAGCCCTAGATAGTTTCATATGTCCCCATGTTTTATTATACTGTATTTTATTAATGTATTTTTTATTTAATTATTTGTAGATTTTTGTTTTGTTCTGTTGTTTTTTTTTAAATTTTGTGTTTTTCTGCACTGTAAAATTGTAATGCCAAGCCAGCAGAGGGAGCCCTCACCCGAGTACTGACTGTGTTCTACTCCCTCTGATTCCTATACGCTCATTTCCTGTTTGGTTGCTTTATAACCAGAGACTGTGCTCAATCTCTTTGCAAATTATTAATTTTTCTTTTTATTATTATTATTATATATATTTTTTCTCCTTAAGTATACATTTCTGGTCCACACTCCAGCACAGTAGGGGGCGGATATGCATCTTAAACGTTAGTTGCCACCCACCATTATAAATACAAGAAGAAGAAGAAGAAGAATCTCTTTGCAAAGAAATTCTTAGGAAAAACTCAAGAGATAAGTGCTATGGAATCGTTTTTCATTATCTTAGAATAATCGGTATGATTGAGAAGATTTGAGTCTTGATTTTAGTTTTGTTGAATTTGTTTTGTTTTGTTGATTCGGTTTAGTTTTTATTTTATTTGGAATAAAATAAGTAGTAGTCATTCAGATCCACACTCCATACCAGTTGGTGGCGGTAATGCACCTTTTCGTTGTGTGCCAACCGCCAAGAAAAACTCCAAAAAAGAAGAAGAAGAATCTCTTTGCAAAGTATTGCCAGTTTACCTGCCTTACCAAGTGTTTCTCTCTGATTTCTGATTGCTTGTACCGTGTATGATTCTGCCTGTTTACCTGCTTACCAATTACCTGGATTCTTCCCCTTGTTTAGTTTGTCTGATTGGACTGATGCATGTGTTTGGACCTTTTGCCTGTCTGCTCAACTTAGCCCTTTGGATTGCCCTGTAATTGTGTATATATTGGACTGTTATTCTGGTTTTGACCCTCTGCCTGCCTTTACATCATTGTATACTGAAGCTGCCCTTAATTAAGTCCCGCACATGGATTCAGACTCTGCCTCAGCGTTCTCATTACAGAATACTTCGCCAACAATGAACCCAGTGGAAATTTCAAACCTGCTAACGACCTTCATCTTCCTAAGTGAGATATTAAAGCGCTACCGGGAACAACTCATAAACTTTCAAGCAGTTAATGAACACCTGACTCATTACATCCGATCGCTCCCCACACCTACACCTAAAGCCGCGTTCAGACTGCACGATTTTAGCCCAGTTTTTGGCTCGCCGACAGGTTTTGAGAAATCACAGACAAATGCCCGAAATCACAGGTCAAATCGTTGCTCGTTCACGCGAGTGACAATCACGCAGTGTTGAATGAGCAAAGACGCGATCTGAGAGAATCGCCGACGAGTCACCGACGCCCGTGAGATATTTGGCATGCTAAATATCTGGACCTGTCGGCCGATTCAAAATCATGCTGTGTGAAAAGTGTTCTGACTGAAAAACTACGTCGGCGATGACTGACAGCCAATGAGAGAGCAAGATACAGAGCAGCGGGGAGTTCGGGGAGGAGTTACATACCACAATATCAGCAAGCATGGCTTCGTTTCAGAAAAAGCCTTCTTCTCGGTCTATGTGGACCCAAGAAATGGAAGAAAAATTAGTAGAAATTTGGCAGGAGCACCCGTGTCTGTTTGACGTTTCATCTGAGCTAGCCCAGTCTCACGTGAGAACTCCGGTCTTGCATGCTTGATATCGCGTTGTTTCCCTTGTCACATCTCGCGTGTGTTTGGTTGTGAAACGTAGTTTGCATGCCAGACAGGGTTTGGTCGGCGATTCTTCCTATTGTAAAGTCATGCAGTGTGAAACCTTCTGTCGCCGATCCATCTTGCAGTTTGAAAACATCAGCGACTGAATGCTGGCCGAGATAGTCATGCAGTGTGAAAAGAACAGTGACCCGACTACTTTGAAAATCGTGCAGTCTGAACTCGGCTTAAGACAGTAAGCTTTGCTCTGCCTGATAAGTTTGATGGAACCACTGAACTGTGTAGAGGTTTTGTTCGCCAAATCCAAATCTATTTCGATCATCAAGATGAGGTGAGGTGTTTGAATATCTCACAGGGGGCAAGAGTATTTCGATTCAACTACTAAATATATCACAAGGTGATCACACCGCTGCAGAGTATGCCGTTGAGTTCAGAACAATTGCCGCTCAGAGTGGATTTAATGATATTTCTCTTAAAGCAATCTTTCAGCAAAGCCTTAGCTTCGAATTACAATCTGAACTTTATTGCAAAGGAGAGGATTTATCTTTCTCTGACTTTGTTATGCTAGCTATAAGGATTGATAACTTGATGAGACAAGCCCCAAAGAGGTAAAGAAACCCAACACTAGTCAGTAAATCCCCCTCAGCTTTTATTCTCAGCCGAAACTAGCTTTAACCACGAACCCATGCAGCTTGGTACATCAAGATTGTCTGAGGAGGAATGAACAAGACGTCAACACCTTTGTTTATGCTTTTACTGTGGTGAGGCAGGCCACCGCAGCCTTGGATGTCAACACAAGCCCCAAGCAGCTCCAAGGGTGAATACCTTGTCAACCCTCGGTTCATATCCAATTAAGAATATCCGTTCACAGCGACCCGGACATCTCAGAAGCATTGTTGCATCAAGGATCAAGATCACTAACCCAGTGGTCCCCAGTACATTGTTTATGTATTAATCGGCTATGTTTCTCTACACAGCATCAAGGTGAACTAACCCAATAAATCACTGTTTCTCTACACAGCCCCAACCATGTCTATGGAGACAGCTCAAGCAATGTTCCACCGCGTCTTCTGGGTTTAGGGCCTTCCAAAGGATCTAGTCAGTGATCAGGGCACCCAATACACTTCCCAAGTCTGGAGAGCTTTCTGCCGCCATCTGAATATCAATGTTAGCCTAACTTCAGGTTTTCAACCTCAATCTAACGGCCAAGTCGAACGACTAAACCAAGAGATTGGCCGATACCTACGGACCTACTGCAGTCGAGAGCAACATCGGTGGTCTGAGTTCTTACTCTGGGCAGAATACACCCAGAACTCTCTAACTCACACACCCACAGGCCTAATCCCCTTCCAGTGCATCTTGGGGTTACAACCTCCCTTGTTCCCATGGTCTGGTGAACCTTTCCCTGTCCCAGCAGTGGGTGAATGGATTTGTCTTAGTGAGTGGATGTGGGACAGTGCCCATGTCGGCCTCCAGCGAGCTCTAAGAACACAGGAATTACAGGCCAACAGGCGACATCGCCCACATCCTCCCTACCAACCAGGTCAGCAGGTCTGGCTTTCAATGCCCAGCAAGAAGCTAAGCCAAAAGTATGTTGGCCCTTTTAAGATTCTCAGGAGAATAAATGAGGTCACTTACCAACTGGAGCGTCCCACTAATTACCATTTTTCTCCCTCCTTTCATGTTTCCCTCCTCAAACCAGTCCACCTGAATGCTGACCCTGGGACCGAGGTCCGAGAGCTGCCACCACATTTGGACATTGACGGATCTCCGGCTTATAAGGTAAACTTGTTGCTAGACTCACATAGGAGAGAGGGTCAGCTCCAGTAACTGGTACTTGCGCTCTGTGACAGATTCATCGTGAAGATGAAAGCCCACTAGTATGGAAGGTTAACTTTAATTTTCGACCTTTTTAACTCTTTATACATTTTATTCTGATGTTACTTGCAAGATATAAAGCTATGTTTAAGTTTCAAGACTCATCGTGAAGATGAAAAGTCCTAAGAGTATGTTAAACTGGTAGGTATACATTATGTATACACTTATCATCTTCTTGTACATATTATTTTAATGTTACATTCTCGCTTTCCCAGTAAATCTGTGCTAACTAGTATTTTCATCCCTGGTTTTTTTTATTGTTCTGTTCTGTTTTTGGCGTTGGGACGAGTTATTCATACTACTAAAAATCCAAAATCACCATTCTACAAAATATATCCTTAATTGCAGCATGACCATTCTCCTAAATATCTCCTTTTCTGTTCCACAAAAGAAAATAAGTACATGTTTGAAATGACATGAGGGTGAGTAAATGATGACAGAATTTATTTTTTGAGAGATCTATCCTTAAAAAAAGAGCTTCTTCATGTCTGAGGGAATTTTTGAGCAGATTAACAGATGCTGTTTTTAAATGTGACACTGACGATTAATAGTTTAACCCTCATATCAAAAAACAAAGCTTTGATCAAGCATCTCAGACTGACAGCCTGACCTCATGACTGCATATTTTTCCTTCTATATTTCCCTTTCTTGCCTATTTCTCCTGTCAGCTGATCTGAATGATGCTGCCCTCAACTCTTGTAACACCATCTGTGCTGACTTTCTGCCATTAAACTGCCACTCCATCTCAAATATAAAGGCCCAAAGGGGAGCACATTTTGGTAATAGACTCATCACAATTCACCGCGAGCCAGGCGAGTTGCAGCTTTGGTTGTATTTCTTCGGCTGAATGCAGCGCAGCATCTTCCAACTAATTTTTCATTTCTTCTCACCTTTATCATATATGTCTGACATTCGCCTGCACTCCCGCTGCCCCTTTTCTGCTTTTATCATTAACTTAACAACTAAAAGGGCCCGCAGGTGCTACAACAAAACCACAAATGTTTCTTCTTGAGTGAAAACGTCTTCTGTTCCACAAACTTCCAAACCTTGATGAAAAAATATACCGGAATTATGACATTTATTCTACTACGAGTCATGTTTTGGAACTAACAGGTACAACGGATAACCTACAGAAAGTTTTGGTGGGTGAATGTGGAGGTAAACTGGTCAGTTTTAACGATTCTTTGACCTCATAAAGGTATCAAGACTGTTCTCTAGAGTCTCTGAAAATATGCTGAAAATATATATGAAGACAAATATGCACTCTCATAAATAGGCTCTCATAAATTATCTCTGGACGTAATTCTTTGGAATTATCTGCTCAAAATACCATTTTATTGACTAGTATTGCTAACAATGGATGTGTCCATCTTGGTTTTCTGACTTGTCTATTGAAATGTAGTCAACTTGGGTGTGACATTAGTCCCAGCTTTGACATCCAGCTTCCAAGGTAAATGGACACAGGATATAAACAAAATACATAAGGAACAAACAAGCTTACAGTTTTATTTAGGATACTGCCTTAGAAGGCACCATATTTAGGTAGCTCACTAGGTTTTGGACCAGATCCATTGTGAACATTACTTACATGTTTTCTCCATGTGGCCTCAATGCTAAGAAAGCTACAACTCACCTTTACAATGGCCAATTGAGAACCTTCTCTAAAAATCCATTATGTGTCACAGGTAGTTTTCCAAAGGTTTTCCTGTTTCGGATTACAAACAGAGCACTATGCATTGGATGACAGCAGAGGGGAACGGGCCAAAATCTGGTCCCGACAAAAGCCATTCAAGCATGTCTGACAAGAAAATTGGTAAAGTTTGGTTCAGTAAGGTTTTAAACAAAAAAAATTAAAACGCTCCCTCTGTAAATAAGCATAATTATACATTACACATCCCATTGCAGAGGAATAAGACACAGACAATTCCAATAGTAGTGTTATGCACAACATTTGGCATGTGCTAATAACTGGATTCATACATGGCTATCACTTACAAAAAGTACTTTGGAGGGATTATGGTACAGTAATAAAAGCAGGCGTTAATTGATACTGTATGTCATGGTACCATATTATTACTATATTCATATGCCATAATATTTAGACTGGTACTGTACATGTCCAAAAAACACAGAACTTTGTTGTAAGTGATATATGTATAATACAACTAAAAAATGAAATGACTCCAGAAACAGTTACACTGGAATCTTTACATGACTAGGAAAGAGCTCTGCAAGCATATATTTTTAAGCTTATTTTCTTTTGCAAATTACTGCACAAACATTCATTTTACAGAGCCATACCTATTTAGCCGGTCAATCTGTCAGTTAACTCCAAAATTTGAAGTAGCTCCATCAAATGTGAAAATTTACATCTTTGCAAAAAACTGGCACAGAAGCGACATTAAAGGGACAGTTCACCCAAAAAAGAAATTCTTTTATCATTTTTCACCCCCATGTCATTCCAAACCTGTTTGAATTTCTTTCTTTTGCAGAACACAAATGAAGATATTATGAGAAATGTTGTTTACCAAACAGTTTTGGTGACCATTAATTTCCATTGTAGTCTCAGTATTTTTTTCTCCGTACAATAAAAGTCAATGGGGTCCAATATGTTCTTGTCATTGTATGAAAAAAAAAAGTTGAGACATCGTTCTAAAATATCTTATTTTTATTCCTACAGTAAGTTGTGCAGGTTTGGAACAACATGAGGGTGAGCAAATGATAACAGAATTGTCATTTTCAGGTGAACTAAATCTTTAATGTTTTGTGGGTGGGGCCTGTCTCAAAGTATGCAAAAGCGGGCGGGGCCCCACAGTTTAGTGGTTCACCACTGATCGCAAGATAATAGTCTGTTACCTTTGATTTAAATGCTGTTTTATCCTTTCCTGCAACCGGTCCTAACCTCATCCACCGCAGCGAGGGCGTTCCAGTGGCTAATGAATTGAACACAGTGCTCTCGCAATGTTTTTAAACCCTTCATGTCTATCATCATGTGCACTGGCTCATGAGTTCAGCACAAATAGTCTGTGGTGACAACTTTTATTACTCTGACTAATTCAGAGGCCGGACAGGTTGACGGAGAATAAACAAGGATGTTGTGAAAGCAGTTAGGCTCATTTTCACAAAAACATGGCCTGTTGCTGGCACATTAATAATTGTTGTGGATGTCTGGAAGGGAGCATGTATAGGATTCCAGAATGTGTGAACGCCTCTGTGATTTATTTGACCTGTAAATTATAGAGTCTCTGTACCGTCAGGTCTAAACTGAAACAGCAATTTCATACTGGGTGGTTGTGTGGAATTACATTTTTGCAGTTTGATTACATCTGAACATAATTCTATGTCCTCTGAAGCTGCTACTTCATCTGTCCAATACAGCTGCGAAAAGAGAAGTGTTTTCTTGTGGAATTTCCAATGGGATTTTAGAATAATTATTTATAGCATTTATAGCAAAACAAAGTTTGTGGTTAGCATTACTCAAAGTGACTATCATGTTTGGTCCTACATAAGTTACACTCATACCTCGAATGCAAATTTTGCTTTGCAAGGTGCTTGTCATGGTTGCTTACTGTGAGGGAGTAAAGGAGCTTGGAGACGACAGAGATTCAGGATAACAGACTTTAATAAACATCCAAGGGTTACACAGGGTAGGCAGTAAATAACGGGCTTAACGAGGGATAATTACAAGACACTTCCACAGCCATAAAGGCAACCCATGGTGGAGCTGATTGAGGGAGGAGCCATGGACACTTCTAACCATATGAATGTAATCAAACGGGGAGAAACTTCACAGGGAGCACATGGGGAGCAAAACACACACACACAATTCCACATATCGCCCCCCTCCCGGAAGGCGCGTTCTCGCGCCATAGAAACAAACGGATCGATGGGTGGACCTTGGGAGGAGGCTTGGGTGGAGGACAGACACCCGGGAGGAGGATGTTCAACAGAGTCCAGGTGGAGATGACGGAGGAGGAGCCTGGGCGGAGGGGGGAGGGAGCCAGGGCGGACCAGATGAAGGGAGGAGATAATTACAAGAAACTCCCACAACCACAAAGGCAACACAAGTTGTAGATGACACAGCCATAAAGGCAACCCATGGTGGAGCTGATTGAGGGAGGAGCCATGGTGGAGGAAGGGCTGATGACTCCAGGGGGCCGACCAGTGGTGGAGGAGCCAGAGGGAGAGACAGAGAGCCGATAAGCCAGGGCGATGGGGAGGATCCGGGCCAAGGCTGAGCAGATGTCTCAGGCGACTGATGCAGAGGTGGAGATTTGGAAGGCCGCTGGGGAGCCGGAGCGACAGAGGACTGAGGAGGAGCCAAAGGGTAGGAGGAGTCTGACAGATCCAGAAGGATGTGTCGCAGTTGGAGGAGTGCAGTCCTTCCACGCAGCGGGGTGACGGGAGACTGGGCTCTGGGTCTGGCTGTGCTCTGGATCGGGGCCGGACACTCTCCAAACACTGGATGATTGCCTCCCTCCAGCTCTGTCCAGTGGTGTCTGTGAGGTCAACAGGGTGATGATAATTTGCCCTAATTCAGAATAGTGAGTTCAGCGTAGCCTTGACGAACAGCGTTAAAATGGCGAGCTGGCTGAACTCAACCATATACTCCAAGATGGTAAGGTCCTTATAGGCTTTGGTGGTGTATTTTAAGGCTAGGGGATCCATACGGGAAAAACAAAAACACTGTACAAAACATGGAAAAAAATGGAGGGGAACAAGCAATTAAACTTGGGCCCAGACAAAACACACACACAGACAGTCCATAATCCTGACAGTGCAACGTACTGACTTGATAAAGAACAATTTTTTTTTTTTTGAGAAGTTATTTCAAGATGTCTGAAAAAAAAAAAAAAAAGATTTTATAGCAATTACAGACACGTGGGACAATTCCTAGCTATATGACGAAGTGACAATTCTTTTCTTTTGTATTGTGATGTACATCCGAGTGTAATTAATTATTGACAAAGAAACAAAGAAAAAAATGTGGGGTGGGGACTTGGTTCTATGCATTGGTTGTTGACTGGATGTTGAGACGTGGGCGAGGCATTCAAATGTGGAGGCAAATAAATAAAAGTTTGCAGGGGTGGAGCTTAAGTGAACTATGATAGGAGAAGTCCTGCAAACATCACCAGAGAGAAGTCTGACATTTTTACCAGAAGATCAAGTTTGATTTTGATTAAATGATTATGATGTCAAAAACTTTATTTTTTTAAAAATGAAACATTCATGATGAATTGTTCACAATAGGATCAATAACATTCATTTACAAAATAGGGTGAATTTTCATTCACATTTTTGTTTCAACAATTTTCTTTTCAACACACTTTTCACATTCAATAGTTTATTTGGTCTAAAAAAATCTAACAGAAGATTTCTGTGAATTCTGTGAATCTATAATCTCTGAAACATAGAAGTGATTGAAGTTCAAGTAAAACCTTTTAAGGCCTCAGTCTGTCACGGTTATGATTGGTCTTTGTTTAGTTTTCTGTGTTTCCGTTATCCTGCCTTGTTTCCATGGTTTTTGATTGATTAGCCCCACACCTGTTTCTGTTTCTCCCTGATTATGTTCCCAGTATTTAAAGCCTGTGTTCTCCATTGTTCCTTTATCTGCTATTGATGTTTATTCGTTTGGACTAGTGTTTGGTTGTGCCCATTCTCTCCTGTGGATTATTGAAAGAACTCTTTATTTATACTCCTTTGTTGTGCGCTTTGTTTTGCATACCAACATGTAACAGAATAGCAGACCTACAAAGTGAGTAAGATTTTCTTTCTTTATTGTTTTGTTTTTCCTCTCTCCCAGAATGGCAATCCCAGCAGTCCTACTTCTGTGCCTGGAGCAACAGGACCCTTCGCTGGAGGACCATACCAGGGACTTTTTCGATCTGCCACCTGCCAGCGAATGGTCCCAAAGGGGATTTCGTCCCTTTTGTGGAGTGGGTGCTTGAGAAAAACGGATCACCATTCACCGTCTGCCCCGCTGAGGAGGATATCTCCAGCCCCACTCCCGAACCAGAGACCAGCCAGCTGTCATCCTGCTGCACGGAGCAAATGCCTGAGCCCACTGCAGACAGAGAGCCTGAGCCCGTCGAGACTGAGCCAATCATCGCCATGGAGCCTGAGCCTCTAGCATTATCTGACCAAGTGCATGAGCCGGCAACATCTTCCGTTCCCGAGGGAGTTTTGGTGGAGATCAAGGGCTTGGAGGGAAGCCCCGCCCACACTCCCACCACTGAGGGTGAGCTGCAACTGGTCACTGGACTATATGATTAGGAACTAATGGATTGTTTTAAAATGGATCTAATGGACTGGTTTGGGGAGGCATTACCCAGTTCTCCGGTGTCTCCACTGGTTCCGCCCAACCTTGAATCTCCTGCGTCTCTGCTGGTCCCTCCCAGCCTCCCTCTCCCACCTCCTCTTAAACCAGCCAGTTCCTCAGCCCCATCTCCGCTGGTGCCTGTCAGCCCCTCAGATCACCCTCAGTACACCATGTCCGGTGGGTCGGCTGTGCTTCGGGACTTCCTGTCACCAGCTACCTCAGGGTTGGAGGATCCCCTGTCTCCGCCTCCAGCCTTCGAGACCCAGACTCCACCTCGGCTCTCTAACCCATTGGCTCCACCTTGGGTCCTGTCTCCCATGTCTCCACTGTGGCTCGTCATTCCACCAGCTCCACCAGCTCCCCGGCTCTGCCTTGGTCAGTCGTTGACCATCTGCCGCCTCGGGACTTCACTTCTCTGGCTTTGCCTCATTACTCCGTCTCTCTGTCTCTGTCAGGCTCCTCATTCCCTCTGGCTCTGCCTCCATCTTCAGTCGCTCCGGCTCTGCCACCATCTTCAGTCGCTTTGGCTCTGCCGTGGTCTTCCAGAGCCCCGCCTCCACCTCGGTCGCCTGAGCCTTCAGCTCCACCTTGGCCCTCCGGATCCTCAGTGTCACCCTGGCTCTCTGTCTGCTCGGCTCCATCCTGGGCTCCTCATCCATTGGCTCAGTCTCTGTCAGTTGGACCCTTGTTGTCGGCTCCTTCTCCACCATGGCTCCTCCCGCCGTCGACTCCACCATGGGCCGCTATCCTGGCTGGCCTCTGGAGTTCCATCTGGCTCCTCCTGCTTCGGGCTCCTCCATCTATCCACTCCGCCCTGGGCATATGGACTATGCTCCTTGTCAAATGCCTGCTCCTTGGCTGCCTCCTGAACCCCCACCCTCCCTCCTCTGTTGGACTATTTCTGTCGGTGCGAGGACACAACATTCCGGGAGGGGGCGAACTGTCATGGTTATGATCTTATGGTTACGGTCTTGGTTTAGTTTTCTGTGTTTCCATTATCCTGCCTTGTTTGTTTCCATGGTTTTTGATTGATTAGCCCCACACCTGTTTTTATTTTTCCCTGATTACGTTCCCAGTATTTGAAGCCTGTGTTCTCCATTGTTCCTTTGTCTGCTATTGATGTTGATTTGTTTGGACTTGTGTTTGGTTGTGCCCATTCTCTCCTGTGGATTATTAAAAGAACTCTTTATTTATACTCCTTTGTCATGCACTTTGTTTTGCATACCAACACGTAACATAATCAGGGTAACGCCATATTTATTTTTGACAGTAATGAAGATGAGGTTGTGGGGAATATAGAAGTACAGTGGGTTCAGTGGATACACATTATCAGCTGACTAAGCATTTTCCCAAGAAAAAAAACAAAAACTTTCAGTAGACAAAAACTCCATAAACCAGTTTTGAAAGTTGCATGTTGTAAAAATTACATGATCTAGGATCTTTATACAGTGTGTGTGACATTGTAAGGACTGTAAGTCTATATCTTAAAGCATAATTTTCATCTATGTTAAATTCATTATTGTGTCTAACCTGATTAAGGTCTATATTCATCATAGAAATTTCAATGACTTGAACTTTCCCTGATATTTCCAGGCTTTCCATGACCTTGGAACCCTTAGGTGCTGTATGCAATTTGTTGACTCTACTAAAGCATGAAAATACCATAATATATTTGCAGATATTTACAAAACATGCTAAGTTGTTTCTCTGAAAAACAATGCGACAGCCAGTTATTCTACTTTAAAATGTGTGTGTCGGAATGTCTGTTTTTTTTTTTTTTTGTGTTGTGTGACTCCATCCACTGCCAGTTTACCCAATAGTATTTCGACACCAGGGTTGCCAGTTGGTGGAGAAAACAGTGTATTGCAGCCATGGGAGCCAGCAGACGAACTGGATCAAAGATTGCAGATTCTACCCAACCTAAAAAGCATGGGCATCCATCTAAAAAACTCTATGACCAGAGGAATATTAAAATGCAGATAAATCAGTCAGCTTACAGTGTGTAAGGCTTTTTTTTTGCCAAGTAAAACATGTTCTTGGATCAACATCTTTTGATGATCTTGGATCAACATTATTGTCCAAAAATATAGACTTAAACCAATCCCTACCCTTAAACCTAACTCTACACATAATTTATTTCTAAAACCAGTGGGAAATGATAGCTGATTAACAAGAGTGTAGAAGCACCTAACCCTGATTGTAAGCCTAAAACAGATAATTCCCGAAAAGTTATACCGCAATTCTGATTGGTTAATTGGAGTGTTGTTCCAGGATCAACAAGTATGTTGATTCAGGAACATGCTGTACTTGGTGAAATCACATTCACTGTAAGGCTCGTCGCCTTTGCTTTGTCCATGCGATCTTTCCTGTTGTGTGTCCTCAATCTGGCAACCCACGTGAGCAGAGTCTAAGGAGGGGGGGACAAGAGAAACAACTCTGTCTAATATTTAGAATTTGGACTGCAATACCCATTTAAACCACTTGCTATCAATATTATATACTGCACCTTGAATTTCAATAATCAACTGATGCAGCTTTATCTGTACAGTCGTGGCCAAAAGTTTTGAGAATTACATAAATATTAGTTTTCAAAAAGTTTGCTGCTAAACTGCTTTTAGATCTTTGTTTCAGTTGTTTCTGTGATGTACTGAAATATAATTACAAGCACTTCATACGTTTCAAAGGCTTTTATCGACAATTACATGACATTTATGCAAAGAGTCAGTATTTGCAGTGTTGGCCCTTCTTTTTCAGGACCTCTGCAATTCGACTAGGCATGCTCTCAGTCAACTTCTGGGCCAAATCCTGACTGATAGCAACCCATTCTTTCATAATAACTTCTTGGAGTTTGTCAGAATCAGTGGGTTTTTGTTTGTCCACCCGCCTCTTGAGGATTAACCACAAGTTCTCAATGGGATTAAGATCTGGGGAGTTTCCAGGCCATGGACCCAAAATTTCAACATTCTGGTCCCCGAGCCACTTAGTTATCACTTTTGCCTTATGGCACGGTGCTCCATCATGCTGGAAAATGCATTGTTCTTCACCAAACTGTTGTTGGGTTGTTGGAAGAAGTTGCTGTTGGAGGGTGTTTTGGTACCATTCTTTATTCATAGCTGTTTTTTTGGGCAGAATTGTGAGTGAGCCCACTCTCTTGGATGAGAAGCAACCCCACACATGAATGGTGTCAGGATGCTTTACTGTTGGCATGACACAGGACTGATGGTAGCGCTCACCTTTTCTTCTCCGGACAAGCCTTTTTCCAGATGCCCCAAACAATCGGAAAGGGGCTTCATTGGAGAATATGACTTTGCCCCAGTCCTCAGCAGTCCATTCACTATACTTTCTGCAGAAGATGAATCTGTCCCTGTTGTTTTTTTTGGAGAGAAGTGGCTTCTTTGCTGCCCTTCTTGACACCAGGCCTTCTTCCAAAAGTCTTCGCCTCACTGTGCGTGCAGATGCGCTCACACCTGCCTGCTGCCATTCCTGAGCAAGCTCTGCACTGGTGGAACTGCGATCCCGCAGCTGAATCCTCTTTAGGAGATGATCCTGGCGCTTGCTGGACTTTCCTGGACGCCCTGAAGCCTTCTTTAAAAGAATTGAACCTCTTTCCTTGAACTTCTTGATGAACCTATAAATTGTTGATTTAGGTGCAATCTTAGTAGCCACAATATCCTTGCCTGTGAAGCCATTTTTATGCAACGCAATGATGGCTGCACGCGTTTCTTTGCAGGTCACCATGGTTAACAATGGAAGAACAATGATTTCAAGCATCACCCTCCTTTTAACATGTCAAGTCTGCCATTCTAACCCAATCAGCCTGACATAATGATCTCCAGCCTTGTGCTCGTCAACATTCTCATCTGAGTTAACAAGATGATTACTGAAATGATCTCAGCAGGTCCTTTAATGACAGCAATGAAATGCAGTGGAAA